>NC_049979.1:2290080-2321913 GCF_000003815.2 Branchiostoma floridae
CGAAACGTCTACAGAAGAATTAAAAGAAGGTTGTGAAACGAAGAAGACTTTGTTCGATTGATCTACCAACCTGATGAAACTATTTACGAATGTCAATTTTGATAACGAAACTTCTAATGCTCTGCTGCAATGTGTACACGCGTACGCTATCACAATTCCGGCTGTTGTCTGCGAAATGATGAACTATGTTATTTTGTGACTCTTCCCCCTCACTCTGTGTTTTGCCCTCTATTGTTTGCATGTCAGTTTATCAAGTGACAAGAATTAAGATGTTATTGAATCATTAACTAAGAAAACTTGCCTAAAACATCTAAAGAACATTTTTGCATGAAACCACAGCAAAGATAGCCCATCGCAAGTGGAATTGTAACTCCGCACCTTTAATATGATGATATTAGTATGCATGTAACTCTCAGGCTTACACGTCATCTAATCTTTAAACCATAAATGTCTTCACATGTAATAGTCTGGGGTGGCAACTCCTTAAGGTGTGTTTTGCCACTGCGTTTATTTTCGTGGTAGATTCAAGTAAAAAAAATAAGCAACATAAATGTAAATAGACAATAAGCTGCTCAACATCTGAATGTAAAGTAACAACAATAACAAGTGACCGTAGGTAACACACTTTGTGACGTAATTATGGTCTGTCAGTTGTATTATTTTCAATAGTGTGTGACATTGTGTTTATCATATGTCAACAACCATACTGTTACATTCCTCTGATAAACCAACAACCATTGGCCTGCGGCATTATATGTTGCCGTAATTTTACCATAGATTTGTAATAATTATGATATTCAAAGTAGAACAAAATTTGTCAGGAATACCAGGAACAGTTGGTTGGTCCACGATGTCAGCTGTTGCCATTACACCACACATAATTCGACGAACATCTGTCCAATCACATCTGTAAGTTCCGCCACGTCAGTTACAACCGATGATATTGACAGTCCCAAACATCGAACACGATGAACAAAAAGAACGAAACGAAACCCAAATGATCCAAATTTAGAGAATATATCGGCGATTTGGGAAATAATTCGAGCGGACGACATGCACGACAAGTGACGTAAATATCCGATACAACTGAATCTATCCCAATATATAATATGCCGTGATATTGACAAATAACGAAGGACATGAGACATGAAAAATGTACATGACTGGGACATGACAATATTAATAAGCCGATAATATTGACAGTTCCAAACATACAAAACGTCATACTAAAATTGTAAGGGATGCCCAAAACAGTTGGTAAACGACATCAGCTGTTGTCGTTACATCACACATAATACGACATCTGTTCACATAACTCACCATATCTGCTTGGAGATAAGCTGGTTATCAAAAGCCAAAACAACATTGCCTGTTCCACAATACAGAAAATATAGGAGGGATTTCTGAAATTATTACTCGATTATAACAACAGCTACGGCCCAAAGAAAGGAACGTGCATCATTTCACACCGGTGTACAGGCGACGTGCTAAACCACATACGAATGCGGCAAACGGAACATACAGATATAGGTGCGAACGCTCACCGAAAAAAAAAACGTTCACAATACTTTGTCGACGGAGGTTAATTACCCTCCAGTCACAAAGTAACAATGTTAAGACATGTGGAAAAACATAAGTTGGTACACAGAAAATACTAGTTAGAGCCGCCTTAACATTAAGTAGGAAATGTTCCCACGTTATATTTGACAAGTATGTGTGGTAGTGCTGTTGCCCAGAGTGTAGTTTGAACACAATCTACTTAACGCAGTGGTGTGAGGGTTGGAAGGCAGGACACCTTGCATGTGGTACATGTGATAATTGATCAGAGGGTTTGTCCATTCTGTCCAGAGCTCATTGATGATGAATATCACTTTATGGTTGTATGTCCCAAATATTCTGACATACACAATTCTCTATACAGAAGGCTGTCATTTTATGAACAAGGACTTCTCTCAATGGACCTGAAGTGCAAATTCAAATACATCATGACATGTGACAATCCCTGCATGGCAGATATATATCAAAGAAGGTTTAGACATTAGAAATTCCTCAAATGATTGTAGAAACCTACAATGATTGTAAGAAACTTATCTCCTGTATTAGTTAGATATGCTTAAGTTAAGCTATGGAACTGTAGTTATGTAGATGCCATACTTTGTACCCCGTACAATTGTGTGTAATAAAGTTATACTTTGTGATAATTTCAGTCTGATTTGTACACAAGAAATTCCCATCACACTGGCATGAACTAAGTGTACTTTCAATTTGATCAAATTTCCTGCCAATGCTGAAGTCAGACCATATGGCATAAAATACCAAAATCAAGCGAGCCATTTTTTAAAGTCTTAATAGCTACGAATCTGTAGCTGTGTGTGTGTTTGTGTGCGTGCGCGCGTGCGTGCGTGCGTTAGTGCGTGCGTGCGTGTGTGTGTGACCGAACTTACCTTGATAATGATGTAGTTAGGATTGAAACGCCTCTCTGAAATGGCTTTTACATGTAATGCTTAATCATGGCTATAACGGAACCCTCTCGTACGTGGGGCGTGGATGTATGATGTGATGTATGCTGCCTACGTACAGAGCACACTTACCTTTAAGGTTGGTCCAAACTTACCTTTCAGCCTTGTCAGAATACCATCAGATTCTACCTTCTGGCTAGGAAGTTATGAAGGCCTTTTCGTGCCCTTGCCTGCTGTTGTGCTAACAGGATACGTGATGCAGTATACGTAGCTGATTCGCGATGCAGTGTGACAAACAAGTTTAGATTAGTCTTATTTATAGGGTGGTGCTGATTGTCTGAAGCTGGGCATTTGAATATTACCATTGATAGTGATAAATAATCATGCTTTCGTAAGATTGTTGATCTAAATTCCACAGACCCACATGGTCTTGTTGGGGGTGTGAATTGTTCTACCAGACCATTTGCTTCCCAACATTTGATAATAGAAATATACACAAAGTGTGTATCTGTATTGAAAGTTCAAAGTATAAATGAATGCAACTAAATATTGGTTATAAAATACTCAGTGAAACATGTACCTATATGCTTGACATGAAGTTAGCAATGATTGTCTGGATCTGCCGGTTTGAATATTACCAGGTTGTTTACTCACAGTTGCCTTCTGCATATTTTGTTACCCTAGCCTATGAGATGAGAAACATAACTATACCAACTTTTTACACATATTAATCATTGTGAAATACTAGTACGTGGGCAGGCTTTAGTTCTAAATAGAACCTTAGTATATACTAGTCATTGCCTTTGCCTAGAAGGTTATGTTTTCGGTAACATTCGTGTGTCTGTCCGTCTTTCTGTCCATCTGTGAGCACCATAACTCGAGAATTCCTGAATGGATTGTCTTAATACTCGGTATGTGGATGGGCCTCAAGAAGACCTCAAATACTTAGAATTTGGCCTCCCAAGTGACTTGTTGTAAGTTCAGGAAAATAACGTTAACTCGCTGTTGATTATCAGAGATTCATGGAACTTCAATCGGTGGTGCAAGAATTGAAGAGTTGAAATTGATTTTTTTCTCCTTTTTAAGTCATTAAAACGAGTAGCAGACTGATCCAAGAACTCACAGAAAGCGACTACATATCAAGTAGACCCTCGAACCTTAATGGTCCGAATCGCATCAAGCCCAGTTGGTACTCGAACTCTATTAACATTCTATAGTCTAACGTGAAAGCTTTATCCCATGTCTTGTATAAACACGATGGGGGCTGTCGTTAGTGTAAACACGCGGGCATTGTGGGTCATGGTGGTTTAGGTAGTCTGTAGATGTCTTTACCTTTCGCCAATATGCTAATGTTTTCGGTAGCGTTTGTGTGTGGGTATGTAAGTATGTTTGTACGTGTGTGTAGAAGACCTAAGCATAACTCGAGAATGCCTGCAAGGATTGTATTGATGTCTAGTGTGTAGACCTTGTATTTTTGAGACCTTGAAATGATTCGATTTTGGTCCTTTGGTCAGCTTGTTACGGTACTGCAGCGGGGCTTGCGGTTTTGAAATCTCGAGCTCTGGACATGCTGGTAAATAGCTCTTGGGACAGAGAGTAAAAGGGTGTAGGTTTGGGCCGCCTAATTTGAACTATAGTTGTCAAAGCTAATCTTCTTCATCAGCCTTAACCCTTATTGTGTTCAGGTCCATTAGACCCAGGCTTAGTTGACAGATCTTGACAGTTTGAGGGTTAAGGACAGTGTTGGAACCGTCTAAAGGTGCCTTTTATCAAAGTCAACACGTGTTTCCTGCTATGATTACCAAGACTCGGACGTACTTGAGGTCTTTCAGCCAAAAGCAACACCAAAGGATGCCGTTCCAAATCCAACAGCAGCTCACGGCGGAGTCTACAATAGGGGTTATCGGCTATCGCTGCACTTGCATATCAAATGATAACACCTAGTGCTCAAAACCCCCAAGTCAGACTTTTGAGCGAGGCACTCAAACATCAACTTGCGCCAAACGCACAAAAGACATGTCCACCTTATGTAAATAATTTTTTATTCACGAGTCGTGGTCTAATACTTCTCGGCTTTGACAAACACCGACGCTTTTAGGTTTTGGTGTGAACCTGGACGGCTGGCTGCCGCCACACAAAACGGGCCATTACCACTTCTGTTGGAGTTGTCAGGACCCGTCAGTACTTACTTAAGGCGAGATCACTTTCTGCGTACATTTTCTGTCGCAGGATTTTCATGGTCGTTGCCTTTTGTGACGGTCGTCGTCTTTTCATGTACATTACTAGTATCACGCCCCGTCACTTACAGTGTATCAGCACGCGCTATCCAGTCCCTAGTGGCCTAAATTAGGGTATTGTTTTGCGATGATTATTTTACCATTCGTGTAATCTAACTACTAGTACTTGCTAAATGTACTTTCTGCGTTGTGTCAGTACCCCCTCCCTCCTGAACTTTGAAGTTTACAAGTTTTCGCTTGAATATGGCGACGACCATTTGAAAAGGCATTCGCACTGACCGATTACGAGTCGTCCATTTGTCGAATTTGACCGAGCGCTTACGTCACGCGGACATGTGTCATTACCTTGCCGAGTGAAACACCTATTTTTGGCCACGTGCCTCGGTCAAGGCAGGTGACAACAAAGCAGGTGTTTCAGTCTCATTTGAAGTGCGGACATGACGCTATGCAGCCTGCGCATTCCAAGACATTAAACTCCGATTAATTTTCGCAGACCCTCGCACAAACCCGCCCTAAAAGGCGATTCAATTCCTTGTAGAAATCCGACCTTGACTTAAATTTGCAACATTATCTTAAGACGTCGCAGGTGAGAGAGCACGGTGTTACACCTCTTCCATTGTACTTTCACTACTCGAGTGTCCTTCCCCTAACAATGGACTCCACACACAACGTCACGGCGTCCTCCCGTGAAGCACAGCTGCAAAGTTTGCCGCATGTTGTGCGGAGGCCCGTCGCTGCGCTGGCAACCGACAACGAAAAGACGTCATCCGATTCAAAACATTCGCATTGAGGTCCGGAGCGGAGAACAGCCACCCACAACGCCGGCGGCTTTTTGAATGGCCGGAGGGGTAATGGAATAGCCATTTCTCTTCAAGACATGTCGACCTGTTTAAGACAACGCCTTTGTTGAGCGCTCCTTCTCCTTAACTACGAGATAAGACGGAGTTATTTCTCGCCGATTCGCAGGCTGGTGACAAGACGGACTGCGCTTTCCTTGCACGTTTAAATCTGAATCTTAAGTCCTTCCTGATTTTCTTGGAGCACGAAGGTTGTGTTTGTGTTTGTGAGACCCAAATTTTCTATTATCAAGTGCAGCAACATTAACACGTGCACGATGCCACGGACTTCTGAAGTTCTTCTGAAGATTACGTAAGGTAGGTGCGCTTGTAGGTCTTACTCTTGAACCAAGATTATGTTTCTTTATCGTGTGACTCTTGCCATACATGACAAAACACAATCAATCCTCGGTACAGCCATTTCAGCGGGTTTGAAGGACGGGTTTTAAACGATCTATACTATGGGCCCAACATTGTAGCTATATATTGCTCGTTCCTGTCTAAGATATCCCTTATCTGTGTTGTAGGGCCGAAGTATCATGTTGTTACGGTCCTTAAGAGCTCCCGGTTGTCGCTGAGCAGGCGACCGTTTAAGCTAAAGTGACCGAAATGAGTAGTTCGAACGAACTTTATTGATTCCAAGACGTGTATTTTGTAGGTTCTGTGTCTTCTCGTACCTTTGAAATTCACTTTTACATCGCGGATGATATACCAGGTGTAAAATCATGGGTCACATACATCCGACATTGGTCACAATCCAGTGGAAAATGGTTTGAGTGTTTCGTAGGAACGGCTAAAAGGGTAAATACGATTTATCTTAACATAACATAGTATTAGAAAGGCACTTGAGATGGCTTTCCTCGCTCTAGCCAGGTGGGCACCTAACTTTGGTTGTGAAGATAAGAGGCGTTGTTAGAAGAGAGCTGGGCTCCGCCTCACAACACAGTACCCTGGACACAGTGGGTACAGCCTACTGTTCAGATGGCCTGGGTCTCCCTTTGCCTAATCTCCAAGCAGATCCAAGCATAAGATAGTATCAAAGCTAGCAGAGGAGTGAAGCCGGTCAGGAGTGTGTATGCGACCAGAGGTGCCGGCCCGTTTGACTCCCTTTGGCCGGCTATATCCTCATGGCCAGCTTTGATACTATCTTATGGCACCGTAGGGTCTGCTTGGAGCCTACCTTTGCCTACCCTTATCCGAATTGTAAGTAGTATGAGATAGACATGTGTCCGAAACCCAGGCTGGTTCAGAATATCAGACAGTCAACGTTACCGTTGCCGATGGTAACGTTGAATCGTGTGGATATAACCTACTTGTTTCAGGTATTGTTGAAGATAATGTTTGATTCGTCAGCCATCTGCCATCCCGTAATAAACTTTTCTTCTAACTTTTCTTCTAACCTTTCAACTCCAAATCTTGCTTAGCGTAGGGGATTCGTGGCTTTCCAGCAGCCCCGCAACAATTTGGAGCGACTTCAAACCCAAATCCATGTCCACACATTAATCTGGCTCCTGTAGGCAGGTCTGGGACGTGTGGGGTTAGTCTGCGCCATTCCGACCACAATGACTTAATGTTATGGATGGTATCGTATAGCTATAGAGACCCCGAACTTAATGCGCGGGAGCGAAAAAAAAAATATAATATCTAGTCCGAAAAAAATGCTGCTAAACCACAGGACTTAACATCCGGTCCACTCTTTCCAAGGTTTGTCTTATGTTCACCTATAGTAAGACTGTAACTTACAGTGTAAGAAACAATCGTGCCCAATTCAATAGATTAAATGTTTTTATCGCCATTCTTCTTAAAAGAGGAGGCAAGGGCGCTGTGGCCCCATGCCATGACCCTGTGCCCCCTTATAGACCGTAGAGCATGTCATCTGGCAAACATAAAATTCTGATAGATGCTATAGGGTCACATGTGGCCAGATTTTTAGAACAAGTGGAAATCATTGAGCGCACGGATGCCATCCATCAAATTAGCCATTGTTGCCTTAGTAAACTGTTTTAGTTTGTCACAAGGGAAGTTTCGATACACGGCCGCATTAACAGCTAAGCCATGTTGTGAAATATTCAACACGATTTCACCCCATAGAATGGAAGATCCTTTTTTTACACATTATGTCAACGAAACAGCGATCGTTAAAGACCGTTCAATTACATACGGCCATTTCACCTTTCGCGTCTAGTTAATGATCAAGATAACAAACAAGGAGGGGTACCTGGACACGAAGGTATTTACGACCACTTAATTTTGTAAAGTGTTTGCCCTAACACCAAGCAGAAGAGTGGCTCCGGGTTGTTTTAAATTGCGCTTACCACTTTAGGAGTGGTACCAGGCTTTTAAGCACCCTATCGCGAGCCTCCTCGGATGTGCTCGGCACTTGGAGTGCAACCTGCCCGCCCAAGTCAATTGGCGCATACCTTGTTTTTTTTACGGGGTTGGATTCAGTTGTTACCTTGCTCATGGATACAACTAAGTCGAAAAGATTGGGTGCGAAGAAAAGGCTATTTATGCCAGAATTTTTGGAAAAGGGGATTATTTCCGTATTCTTTACTTTGTCTCACGTTAGTATACAACTCATACCTTTTATAAGATGCCTGTGGAGATGTGTCGTACGGGAGCTTGTGTTTGTTTGTGTGCAATAGATAAGGTTGTGCCGTTATCAACTTGGCAGGAATTAATCAATCACATCAAGTGGTTTATTAATAAAAACAAAGATATTGCAGCCAGGGACTGAACTGTGAATTTGAGATGAAAGATTGTATATTACTGCTATTATCATGCCGGAAAGTTTCGTAATGTCAGCGATTGGCGGAAGGGGAACGTTCCTTTGTTTTGAGTGCTGCGGCCAGGCCTTTCTCCGCTCAAAAGGCCCTCGAGCGGTTATCGGGTACTCGCAGTTTGAAATCCCATAACTATAGCTGTGTGCGTTAGATATGGGTGACATTTTTTTATTACTTAATTAACAAGTCTGCTTACGATAGAAAGGAAAAACATCTTCAGATCCATGGTATCTTTTACGGATTTGCGGGCATAAAATTCGTATTATACAAGCCGCTTAATCGCACGGCATATTTGCCAGTGAATTTCGTGCAATTATCCGGCTGGTGCAATAATGCGAAGTTATCTAACTAGATCTCACCAGTTTGGGATTCCGTGCAGTTAACAGAAGTGTCCGTTAATCCGTTGTGCAATTAACTGGCTTCTATTGTACCATTATCACCAGTGTCACTGACGAAGGAAAGTGGATTCTATCCGAAACGTCTGACAGTTTCAAAACCATATCCAGTTGCTTGAGTAACTATTTTTGGCGTATCTTATTACCTGGATGTCTAACCTACATCGACGTATTGTACCATTGTTTTCAGTTCAAGGCTGAAATGCAGGAATGAGAGCTTCTGTGCCGCCGCCATGGCACTGAACGAGGGCCGGTTCCTGGTGATCCAGCGCGCTGAGCGCCGAAACCGCATGGAGGCGTCCGTGTACAACAAGATGGAGAAGGTGCGCTACAGGCATGCGCAGAAGCAGCTGGACGAGGCCAGGGTGAGTGTAGTCTCGTAATCTTCGAGAAACTATTAATTGTTTATTGTTTATTGACTCCTTTAGTTGTTGACATCTTATAACTGCAACATCTAATCTCCGAGCAGATCTTTCGTGACATAAGACAGTATCATAAGCTGGGGAAGGAGTTTAGTCGGCAGAGGCTTCGCGTGCCCGGGCTAAACTCCTTCCCCAGCTTATGATACTATCTTATGCCACGCAAGATCTGCTTGGAGATTAGCAACATTTACATACTCTTCCAGGAGTAATAATTACACATAACACAATAGTTGCCTAACTGTCTTTGCTAGAAAAAAATCGTCTGTGCCAGTTGACAAAACGTTTTGAAAAATAAAAGTGGGGGAAGTCATCATCTGTCTGGATGCCAGACTCAAAAATACAGTTTAAATCTGTCGTTGTAAAAATGCGCCATAAGTGTGCATATTCTAGCTCATGTTCCTGAAATATCATGAGTTCAACAGATATTTCGTGACTGTCACACTTTTCGAAATTTCAACGAACTTGCACCTAACATTCATTCACGCACGCAGCCTTGCGGAATTAACACGAAATGCAGCCTCGCCTTCAACAACATATCATTGACTAAACACTTTCTCTGGTGTCAACTTTCCTCAAGGACCAGCCTTTAGTAAAATCTCCACAGCACTCTATAGTTCTTCAGTTAACACGTGTTTTGACTTAAAAGCTCGCCTAGTTTTCCCAGCCGCCCTTAACAACGTCACGTTTCTGTTTTGGCCACAAACGCTGCTCACTTTGTGTAACAAAATCCGGCAATTTGCGGTCGGAGTGGGAAGCTGAATAGGCTGTTATTGTTGGCGCCACACTAAGTGAGCCGCTCTCTCCCCGTGTGGTGCCTTGTTTGTGGTTCTTGCATTTCCGACAAGACGTGAGAAGTACCAGTAGCGTTCTCGTTGTCCGCACTTTCACCTGTCGTCGGGACTTTCGCTTTTACTTCACAATCACAGGATTTCTGTCTTCAAGAATATCTCAAGACCAACAGGTGGACCTTTTGTTATATCTAATTATGCATTCGAGGCTCACGTTTGGTGTAATGAACGTATCTAAAGAATTCCTTTGTTTTACTGGTATTTTCGCGAGGCTTGTGAAGTGCAATGTTTTATGCTCACGTCTGTGCTCTGTAAGCTACGTGCACCCAGTCGCTATATCACTGTGTAGTCATCATCATCATCATGGCACGGTATTGTCGCTCCCTCTGAGGAACTCCTCCCTTGAACTACTCCAGACTCTTCTGCATCTTGCAGTCTGTGGCCAGGTGGGACCTAGGTGTTTCTGCAGGTTGTCCCTCCACCTGGTGCATGGCCTCCCTCTGCGTCTCCTCCATTCTCTGGGAGTCTACTCCGTGACCCGTAGCGTCCACCTGTTGTCCTGTAGTCTTGCTACGTGTCCTTGCTACGTATCACTGTGTACTGTCTGGGTGTAAATAATGTCGCACAGGAGTCAAGTACAAGGACAAGATGCTCTGAACAAGGAAAGGAAACGTTTAAACTAGCTATAGCAATCCTGTGTACGTTTCAGTGTCTCGGGTTGGCATCTCGTCAAATTAACGGGTCTCGGGAACAGACATTTTAAATCGAAGGTCCTGTCGAATTGTATTGTATAACGTAAATTCGAATTGCAGGCATCGGGCCCAGAAGTTACATGTCCAGTGCGGAAGGTACAAAAACACACATACGCGCATACATACATACATACGTACATACATACATCATACATACATACATACATACATACATACATACATACATACATACATACGTACATACATACACTAGGCATGCACAAATGTCAAGACAATCTATCCAGACATTCTTAATTCTACACACACACACAAGCACACATATTCCTTTGCACACAAACACGCTCACACACACGCACACACACAAACACACACACACGTACACACACACACACACACACACACACACACATACATATACACAAACACACACGCACACACACACATACATACACACACACACACACATAGATACTTACAGAAACACACCTGCACGCACGCTCGCACACATATATATGTTATTTAGATCAAAAACGACTTGGCTCATGGTGTGTACGTGCTGCGTGGTAAGAATTGTATCTTAAGAACTTTGTTTTAAGAAAACTGATTTTTACAGGGTCTTCAGGAGTTGCGTATCCAGCGGCAGTTCCAGCGCGTGCGCAGAACCGTGGTGGAAAACAACCTGCGTCAGGCGATGCTGAGGCGGCTGGAGCGGCAGGCGTCAGACAGGGCACTGGGGGGGACCGTCAACGACAACCTCGGGAAGTCAGTCTCTCCTGTTGTTTACCTGTTACAGGGCACTGGGGGGGACCGTCAACGACAACCTCGGGAAGTCAGTCTGCTACTGTTGTTTACCTGTTACAGGGCACCGGGGGGGACCGTCAACGACAACCTCGGGAAGTCAGTCTGCTACTGTTGTTTACCTGTTACAGGGCACTGGGGGGGACCGTCAACGACCGGTTCTTTAAGTAAAAGTTACGTTTACTTTTTGACCCTGTTTACATGTTTGTTTATATGTTGTTGTTTTATTGTAAATCCGTTCCTAAAGTAAAAGGTACGTATATTTTTTTTTAAAACTACTCTCCAAGCAGAGGTTTGGCCCCGGCTGTTTTTTTTTAGGAAATAACTAAACCTTTGGTCGGCCCTAGCATACCATACCACCGATCCGCAGAGCCTGGTAGAGGCTAATCTCATTACAATATCATCCCCTAGACACAAACTACTGCCACTGCGGCTTTAAAAGGCTTAAGGCTATGTGACCACATTTATCTTTACCCTTTTGTGGGTTTCCTCCACAGGTATGGCGGTTTGAAGATGGACTCGCTGAAGCACGAGGTGGACCAGATGTTGAAGGACATGGACCCGGGCGTGCGGCGGGCCAAGCGCGCCCGCAAGCTGCTGGAGAAGGGGCGGCGCGACGGGCGCATCCGCCCGTACGACATGCACTCCGTCTGCCTGCCGCCCATCGTCGCCGACACGCACGACGAGATCGACATCGTGACGGCGGCGCAGGAGGGCGGACCGGCGGCGGGGGAGAAGGGCCCCACCGCCGAGCCCAACCGGACCAGGCTGCCGCCCCTGCGCACGCTCAAGGCCAGCGTCGGGATTGACGACAGCGATGACGATTTGTGATGACGATGGCGACTGGTACAGCACTGTTATGCTTTAAGTTTAGACTTTCGCGCAACATCAGACTGCCATAACTCATCATGCAACCCAAACTTTTGACCGCCTCTTCCGCCTTCGTCAAGTTTGTTGACCCTCTCACGTTGGCACGTGACGTCAGGAATATAATGAGTTCAACGGTTGACTAGAGGTCAGTATCGCCCGCCGTCCCGGTTACATGGTTACATAAAGCATGCGCGTTCTGAATCGGCAGGAAGAAGAGGCCGACATTGTATCCCACGGGCCGACCAGACCGGACCAATCAGAGCAGACGACACTGTGGACGACTTGTAAAGCTAAGGGCACAACCAGCCGTACGTGCAAATACGTGCTGTCTACGTGCCAAAACGTGGGCAATCTTTTGGGATCCGTAAGTACTGCCTCCGTACGAACTCGTAGGGAATCCGACGGATTTTAGAGCACACAGACACGCCGTAGAACTTTACGTGCAGGCAAACTTCGTGTGCCATCGGGCTGCGGATTCGCCCCCCGTACGTGCCAGTACGGGCGACGTGCCTGTCCTGTACAGCCTAAACGTTTTCAGAAATACGTGGCGGACGTGGCCTCCCAAACAAACGTACGGACAAATTGCACGTACGGCGGATTGTGCCCTTAGCTTAAGTAGCAGACGGTCCACCGGAACGCCGGCAGGGTGTGTGAAAGGAATTCGATAACCAGTGATTTACCAACCTGGGAAAATTATCCACAGACGAGAGAAGACTCACTTATACCTGCGTGGTATGATTTCAAAAATGAGCTACATAGATCTTACACAGCCTTTACTCGGAAATATGAATATTTATCAAAACGCTTGTATATATGTTGTACAGTGAAAGGAGTGGTGAATGAAAAACTTTTCATTTGTTCGTGTCGTCGGCATGATCGCGATGTTAGAGAAATACAGTACAAGAGAAAAGAGAAAATCAGTACAATAAATTCCGAATTTTTTCTCTTGCGAATTCGAACGTACTGATATCACAAACCCCTACCTTTGTCTCAGAATGCGGAACATTTCCACTACCGCGTTTGATTTGGAAATGCGGACCGAACATTTGTAGCAAAAACGTTGAAATTTACTTAAATTTTGTCTTTTATATTCCTACATAACACGTTTACGGTTATTTTGCTGTGTGCTTATGTGCATGTCTCTACGTTAAGATTGAGTTGATGTTTGAATCAATACCACGGATATAATTATAGATTTACACAACAAAAGTTGAATGGATGTAACGCCAGTTCATGCACCTTTATCCGGGGATAACCTATATCCGTTATTTCTAGTATCAGTGTTTGTAGCTTGCTTTAAACTGCAATGTTTTGAAAATATTACTGTTTGATATGAACAACGGATATATTTGGACACACTATGACTTTGTGCAGTTTGACATACAATATACCGCGCATATCATGATCAATACAAACCGTTCCAGGCTGCAAAGGGCAGTTGTATTCAGTATCCTCGCCCAACTGTAAACATCGTGACAAGGTCACGGGCATGGAAGAAGCGCCACCTTTCGAAATTGGCTGAGATTGCAGCCTAAGATTTCGTGTATTGTGACGGTGCTGTATGTAGGTAATAAAGAGTTGTAACATTTTCGGTTGTTGTCGTCCAATTTTTCCTGTGGCGTTGTACATGTTTGGAGATTTGTTGGTACCAGACAAAAAGTCCGATCTGGTGACATTTTGGCCACACTGTCCCCCCACGTTTTAAGCCAACGAAAATATGTTTTCTTCAATTTCATGCCATGAATGGATTTTTGTATAGCGTGGAATTTTTATTCTAACAAGCAAATTTGAAAAAAAATGGGTCATATCTAAACGCCCACCGCGGAGCCTGTTGCAAGGCTAACCCTGCCCACCGAACGTAATTACCGCCAATGGACAGGAGTAAGCTTCCGTGATCGGTCCGTATCTAACGCCCGCCACGGAGCCTGCTGCAAGGCTAACCCTGCCCACCGAACGTAATTACCGCTAATGGACAGGAGTAAGCTTCCGTGATCGGTCCGTATCTAACGCCCGCCACGGAGCCTGCTGCAAGGCTAACCCTGCCCACCGAACGTAATTACCGCTAATGGACAGGAGTAAGCTTCCGTGATCGGTCCGTATCTAACGCCCACCGCGGAGCCTGCTGCAAGGCTAACCCTGCCCACCGAACGTAATTACCGCCAATGGACAGGAGTAAGCTTCCGTGATCGGTCCGTATCTAACGCCCGCCACGGAGCCTGCTGCAAGGCTAACCCTGCCCACCGAACGTAATTACCGCTAATGGACAGGAGTAAGCTTCCGTGATCGGTCCGTATCTAACGCCCACCGCGGAGCCTGCTGCAAGGCTAACCCTGCCCACCGAACGTAATTACCGCTAATGGACAGGAGTAAGCTTCCGTGATCGGTCCGTATCTAACGCCCGCCACGGAGCCTGCTGCAAGGCTAACCCTGCCCACCGAACGTAATTACCGCTAATGGACAGAAGTAAGCTGTCTTTATCGGTCCGCTGCTCTCTAAATGGGACCACCGGAACCGCTCCCGTTCCCAGGGGATCACTGCTCCCGTGCCCAGGGGACCGCCATCTTACCTGACCTTGAACTGTCAGAAAGAAGGTCGGCACTCGGTGACCTTTAATTTCTGTACACGTAATTTGTTTTATTACGGCTATAATGTTATTTATCTTCACATTTATGCGCTGATACTTGACCATTTTGGTTCCTAATCGGTGGAAAGGATAACCGATCGTAAAGGGAGCAATGTTTGTGTTTGTTTTCTGTGGTTGCCATGACGACATCGCCGTCTAATCGACCTCAAGGCCGATCCTGAGCCCGTTATTTATTAATAACAGGCACAGATACGTAGAAAGCCGGACAAACATTTCGTGATAGGTCTGGAGAACCAACCTAATGCTACCTAGGGTCACATTTCCAAACCGGGGCCAAAACCGGGCTGTTTGCGGAAACGAATGATAGAAATGTAAACGTAAAAACGTAACGATATTACAATACACAAATAATGCCCACGACTTTTCTCTGTGTAGTTTGGTGTTTTTTATATCATACTTTTCCGTTCCCGAAAGCTGTCCGGTTTTGAAATGTGACGTAGGCCTACGTATTCCTCGACTCTTTGGTTTGTTAGAACGAAATCGCCGTAGACGTTCCTTGGTTACCAGCCCGAGTGACCTTGTCCTTGTGATAGTCTTAATAAAAGGGTCATTTTGAACTTGAACATTTTCGTTGTTATTCTTTATTCTTTTTATGCTCCTACTGTTTCAACAGGGACAGATGAAGGTCGCTGAGACGGCCCCTTTATTAGAAGAACATTATCACACGGCATTGAACATTGTACAATGTATGGTAACAACTATTGCAAAAAGTACTAAATAAAGGTATAGATGAGAATAAGACTTAACATAGAAATAAGGGCTAATATAATTCTTTGATATAATGTTACAATCGAGTAGGGCTAATCATGATCATGAGTTTTGGTATGCTTTCTAATAACACTGCAGTCCTTTATATATTTGCCTATTTTTGCATTGCGGAAGTTGTGGCATCCAAACATATGTGTATGACTAACGGATGGTCCCTCAATTGCATAGACCACTTCCCAATTTCTGATGTAACTGGTAGATAGCAGGGTATACCCCCCTCCCCCACCCACCATCACACGTCACGCCTCCAGGAGACACCATAACAAACATGACAGGCCGGGGTCTACCTGAGGTCACGCCTGGCACGCAACCGCCTCATTCCTCACGCTCACTCAAAAACTCGAGACACTCTCTCTCCCTGGCACCTCCACGGTCAGCCCTCTCGCTCACCTCAAGGTGTATGTGCTGTTGTTTCTTTCTTTAAGGTGTTTTCCCGTTTACAAGGAGCGCCTTCTTCAGGTAATCCAGGTGAGAGTCTGCACGGATTACCTGGGCGGGTGCGTTAATGGCGCTAATTGGTCCGCGGGGTGTTACGTTACACGGCCGTCCTGTCACGTCGTCAGGTGGGTCGGCTCTCCGCGCAGAACGACAAAGTGGAGGCGGCGTTTGTGCGAGCTCTCTCGGTTAGACTCAGATCTACGGTTACGGGGCCCCACTGTTCGCTACACCGAGCACCACCACAGCTGCACTGTCAAGCGGCCGTCTTTCTGTCCGAAGGATTAGGTCCAAGATCAGGTAAGATCTGCTGTTTCTTTCTACTTACACTTTGCTTTCCTTGAGCATGGACCTCTGAATAGGAACCAGCCGCTTTCTTCTCGACTCAAGTGCAAACCGCTCACGCAACCATGGTGGCGAATAAAAGTCAAAAGGATCGGGAGCTATTAAAGATAGCGTGCCTAGCTGTAGTGAGGTCCTCATGTCAACGCTCTTCCGGTGCCAAAACTCGCTTCTTATGATACCGACATATAGCTACAGGTTTGCAGACTTATAGAGAGAACACTATATCCGAAAACCAACAGGCTACGATGTTTGGGGTTGGTGGTTTAGCGTCGTGGAAACTTCTTTGTAGTCTCCCAAGTTGTTTTCGTCAACGTCGTGAGGAACTTGTCCATGTCAGCGATGCATATTAGCGTTCACATTCTTGAAATCGTGAAACATTATTTTAAAAAGAGTTGCCTACAGAATATTATGTTGCCATTAACGTTATCTTTAGCCCGGGAATAATACTGTAAAAGCTGTAACATCAGTGGCGTGGTCAACTGTGCACCTTTTTTTCTTCTTTTTTTGGACATTCGTTTAGATGTGATAGACCGTGGAGAAGAAAGATACGTTGGCGTAAAGAAATTTAATCTCCACCTACGGTAGCGTAAGACAAGACAGTATCAAAACCTGGCAAAGGAGTGTAGCCAGTACTGGTTGCCAATGCACACTCCTAAGTCGGCAACACTCCTTTGCTAGCTTTTGATAATATTTTATGCTAGGATCTGCTTGGATATTAACCAAAGTTAAGACGTCAGGCTCATGACAACATCCTGAGCACATTTAAGAGCAGGCAAAGGCACTCATTCAGACTAATCTCACATTCATCCACTCACAACGGTGACACAACCCCAGCTAAGTTAACTACCCAACCCGTAAAGTAGGCTGTGATAAGTAAACAGCTTCTCCCATTGTTGTTATTGTTGTTGTTGTTATTTTTGCCAGTCCCGTGTTCCCTTTCCCATGGGTGTACTCTGTAAGATGGATCGTGCTTTAACAATGCCGGAGGTTGTCAGTTAATCATAGGTGTTACATTTTTCTCTGTTTGTTTGTTGTCGTTGTTGTTGTTGTTGTTGTTGTAAAGATGGTGTTTACACCTGCGTGGACCACATACATGTAGTCTGGGCCCTTTTTTTCATTTTGTTTTATTTACTATATATATATATATATTTGCTGATGACTTCTTTATGAAGATGATGACCTACGGCCGAAAATAAAACTACGGTACAGCATGTATGTAGTCACGGTATACAAATTATTATAACTAAAACACCGTGGAGTATAGGTAAAGAGTAGGGGTCCTTCCCGGTGTGAATGGTTGAAAACCTACAGTCCTATGACCGCACCTAGGGCAATTGCTGTCGCTCCAGACACTTTCGATTTAGGCCTGCCTATTGTATTAAAGCTCCTCGCAATTCACCCCTTTGACTGCGAAGAGAGAGAAGTCGGCCCAACCAATGTTTAACCAACAAGCAGTAAAGAAATCGCTAGGCAGGGTCCACAATGAAGGCTAGGAACTGTCTATGCTATCAAGGTTGACTTTACATGATGCCACGTAAGAGGGTTTCATCGGCAACTGATAGTAGTATTCTCATGTGCCTGGCGCCTGAAGCGACCTAATTCTTATCTAACAGATCATCACAGGTCGTTACATCCTGTCCGATCATTTGTTCTGATGATCTCTCACTCAGTCCGCCCGCCCACGAGCTGTCTATCACCTGTGTGGCCTGGGGCGACTCTGTTAGCCTCCTGCGCAGACGGCAAGCGGGGATAGCTTTTACTTTTTTTGGGGGAGCAACTTGATATGATGTTAGAAACGGTCAGGCGTTTCAGGTAGCATCCACTATCTTTCGTCAGTGACAACATTGTCTTCACATTGTCTTACTAAAGTGTCTTCCCTTTCTCTTACCAAGGAGTTTGAAAACCTGCTTGGTCTTACTTTCGTTTCCTATTGCACTATCTGAAATTTGTTTACACCAGGTCCTCCTTTGCGTATCAAACGTAGTAGATGGTATCTGAACAGTCTGTTTTCAAAATCATATCAATTTGCTCGGTGATAAGTACTTTTTTTCTATATATAAATCATGCGCCCGACTCGTAGAGCATGATGAAGAACTAATGCTCATACCAGTAAACTGTACGCGTATTAAGTGTACAGTTTATAACGTAGAAAGTGTAAATCGTGTTCAATATACAGTTTATAACGTAGAAGGTGTAAACAGTGTTCGATATACAGCATGGCGTGTTGTGGCAACAAGCTGGCCACATGGAGGGCGGAGTAACAATCATGTAGCACTCATACGCAGCAGTGCACACTGGAAATGCCACCTGCTATATCAGCCGGTATCAGCAGCATCTTAAGGTGGGTCCTTTTAAACACGTGTTGAAGGAAACGGAGATATCGCAAGACGAATACATGTACTTGGAACATAGGAATTGTTTCACGATTCGGACTTTATGTTGTAACGAGATATGTGGCCGAAGATACGTGCTCTCTGTCGGCTAAACTCCTTCCCAAGCTTATGATACTATCTTATGCCACATCAAGATCTGCTTGGAGATTAGGATTTTTTGTCTTCCACTCTCTCCGAAAAAGACGTAGAACCCAATAACTCAAAATCTAGAGTTAGCATCTAGACTAGAGTAGTCACTTGCGATATTGTTTTTTACACTGTTTGAATCTCTCGTATTGAAGATTTTCCACTGTCTTACAACACCAAAATTAGCTTACCTCGAATTTTCAGTCGCACTTCCGTCGACTTTCTTCAGGAGCGACGATTCATTTACTCTAATTACGTGACTTGGAGAATCTCTCGTGTTACCTGTAATCAACCCACGGGCAAGAATTTACAATAAACGTATTATGTTAAGACTTTCTGTACGTTTTTTTATAACATTTTCTGCGAGATTTTACAGTGTAAAGTAAGCCACTGTGACGAGGTCCGGAAGGCGAGGCTAACGTGTGCACCAAGTCCCACAGATGGACGTTTGAAGATTTATTATAATTACTGTCAGATTGAGCGGAAAATTATCCTGTCAGGCAACGGCCGGAGGTCTCGTGTCTGAGAAAAGTCGTCGACAAGCCGTTACCTTATTTGTTTATGATAGGTGCTTGAACTACAAACTACAGACAGCCTATGGAAACGACTGCAAAATCGTGCCAACAGCCGTGTCGGTTTATGTACAGAACTCTCAACCATCCATAATTCCTTTGTGCGTCGTCAAAAACCATTCATGTCCTTCAAAGGTTCATTTCAAATATGGCGTCGTTACCATGGTTACCGGGACACACAATGACGTCACGACCGCCATCTTGCGGTGACTTCGGCGGCGCCTCCTTGAATTAAGCAAGCTTACTTTGAGGAACAATCGTACAAAAGGCACCGCTTCTTTTTGACGTGCCGTAATCATCGCCATGACGACAGTGTAAGAACGGTAAGCTGAAATGTTCACAACGTTATGAGTACATTTCTCACAACATCTACACGATTAAGCTAACCTGCGTACTTAACCTCCGCACTGTGGTCTGAGTGCTTGTTTTGGTGACTGGGAACTAATGGAACGAAAATCACATTTCTGACACGTCACCCCTGATCGGCGTGTTGTGAAAACAGCGGTTTAGACGGGCCGCCATTCTTCCGCGCCAATGTCATTACCACAGAAGGCCGACTCCGGTATTCCGACATTGGCCCTGTGCTCTGCGTGCCTGTGTGGGCCGTGCGGCTGGCCTTTTCGTCCATTGTTCTCAGTGTCACGACAGAGGAAACGCGTTCAGACGACGCGTGACAGAAGAAACGTTGCATAACTGATCTCTCTGACACTTTCTTTAACCCTTGTGGTGCTAGCAAATTTTCATTAAACATTTTCCCAATTCTGGGCGTTTTAGTCCCTTTGTAAAGTAGGAGTACTGTTGTCACTATGCTACATTTTTGAAAAGTGGAGACCTTAAGCTTTGTAATGATGTATAACTTTATAAGGTTATTAGGAAGGAAGGTAACAAAAAAGTAGCAGAGTTAAAATAGTACTAACATATGCTTCCCAACATATAACCGCAGCAGTACGAAATGCCTCCTTTTGACGATTTACACAGCTAACGGCGTGTCAATGTTGTCAAGACGTTATATGATCTTTGAAATATGTTTTAATCTAGAACTAACGTATGCTGACGCATTTTCTACCATAACGTCAGGTCAAAGACATCCGCCACAATGAAAAATGTGTCTTAAGAGATCTCCTTTGCAACGTCCAGTACAATAGAGTTTGTACGGATACATCTTAAAACCCTTGTCCTGCTGGGCCCATAAATACATGTATACGGGTGGCACATACATGTATATGATGCCAGTATCTCTCTCTCTCTCTCTCTCTCTCTCTCTCTCTCTCTCTCTCTCTCTCTCTCTCTCTCTCTCTCTCTCTCTCTCTCTCTCTCTCTCTTAAAACTAACATCTAAACATCTATTCTAACACTTTGCATTGATTATCCTACATGTAAATGCGATTCTTATGGTGAAACAACTGAACACTACCTTCTATCCTTACACTGTACTGTCTACTTTATATCAGTCAAAGAAAGAAACGCTAGTAAACTCCTAGCAGACATACGGCAACTCAATGACAGTACATTATGTTCTTGATTGATAAATGGTTCAACGTCGCTTTCACATTTACAAAGCTGTGACATCTTCCATATAGTCCATAGTATACTCTCACAGCGCCTTACGCCCTAACCTCTGCTTGAAGAGACAGCGTAGTTGGTGCCGGTTGCCGCTAGCAATAGCGCCACCGCCTGACTCCATGCCGAACTGCAGTGAACTCTGGCATTTCACGCCTTGCAGCTTCCCCGAATTGTGACGCGTTTGTTGTGGTTTGTTGGTACAGATTTCACGGTGTATGACGGCACAACTTCACCCCGACCTGACCCGCGTCGCTGTCGCTACCGTTTATACCGAGGCCTCCCCGCCATACGGGCGGCCTCAACACCTGCCCTGTCCCGCCTACAAAAATATCCGGGTCGGTGGGAACCTGGTCGTGTTTGGGATTCCGTAAACACGCCGGAAAATTGTTGGTGTAACTGTATCCGCGTGGCTGCCATTCCAGCATGTCAGTGCTGCCGTGCGAAGGTGCTACTGTGTCCGGTTTGGCGTGACGGTTTACAGTAGCAACGAACGACGCGTAGATATTTGAATGAAGACCTTTATTGTACAATTTTGCCCAACCGGGCTAAGTACAGGTCACAACAAGTCAGGATATATACATACATAAAAGTGTCACAAATCTAGTCTAACACAAAAGTTCGGCTTCTTCTCGCTTCTTGGTAATAGTGAAAATGTAGGACTGTATGGGTTTCGCTATTGTCGGTTTGTCAAAACGCATGAGAAATATAAACTTGTCAGTGCTACTCATGTGTCTAAAATGAGGGAATCTACTTTCTATATAACTAAATGGAGTATTTCTATCATTGACATACATATCGCAATCAACAGTGAAGTGCACTTCATCTTCTACCATGTTTGAGGTACAAAATTTGCAGACTCTTTGTTTTATCGAAAGTCTATTTGCAAGTTCTTGCCCGTGGACTAATTGCTACTTCTACTACTACTACATGTAACATACAGAATAAGTTATTAACATACAAAAAATGAAAGACTTTGGTGTATATATAACAATAATGTTAATATGTAGAAACAAGAGACTATTCTTGTGATAATATATACAGCTAAAAGCTACAATCTAAGGGTTTGACTTCTTTTCTGGAAGCAGTGGAAGACGAAGTGTCCCACTGTTTCTATAATCACATTATCAAAAAGTTACATGATCTTTGAAATATGTTCTAATCTAGAATTAAAGTGATACATGATAACGAAGGTCATAAGCAATACTCATGCCATGCTATAAATTATACATTATTCTCTTGTTTTAGGTACATTATCCTTATGGAACTGTGGTTATGTACCAGTATTGATGCCATACTACGTACTTTGTACAATTGTTGTGTAATATAGTTATTATTATGTTGTAAAGTAAACACATCATCATTGTCAATATCATAGGCATAGCGGTGTTTTCGTCAGACAATTTTAGATGTACATGTGTACTTGGCGTTGGATATGTCAAGTTTCGTGCTTATAAGCGATGTGTAACCAGCTGCCCTAAATGCGTTTCACGCCGGAGTGTGATCAATGCGCAGTTCTCAGTGTGTCGCACCCACAGAACACCTGTTTGTGTGCCAATCATGAAGTCTTTTCCAAGTTCATTTCCTCCCCTTGAACGTGCGAACATTTTAACAATGTACCGCCAAGCCTCACAACTCAATAAATCACAACAAAGGCCCGCCACGTCTGCGCCGCTCTACTTCAGCGCGTGACGCTCATATTTGCACAATGAGTTCAGCATAATGGGTGGGAAATGGCGATTATGGCTGCAATACTTCATCCGAGATCGGACAATAAAATCGAATTGTTTTCGCCACAAAGACATAGTCAATTTACTAATTATGTATACTCTTTTACACGCTGGAAGTAGAAATATGGCCATAAGTTATTATTAGGTTTGGTATACTAGTATTCGTAGGAAAACGCGTTAATATGAGCGTAATGAGAGTGCTGCATGTGGATGTATATATGATGTAACGTCCTTGATCATATGTAACTCGTTCGGGTCAGATTCCGGGTATTTTGCCTCAAGCCACCGGTACCCTCCTCCCACCATGCAGAAACCATGACTTGCTGACAAAATGGTAAAATCGGCTAAATTGATTGGTAAGCAGTTTGTTCTCTTGTGGCAAGCTGACTCGTCTAGCTCTGGAAAGTCGTTCACACTATTTGACCAATGTTTCTGTCTTCGCGTTCTCGTGAACCAAATGAAAGTAGTAGTGTGGAGATCCCTACAACAAGCTCTGTGCTGTATGGAAGTTAATAGACGGTTTGTCAGGAATCCGTCTGTAGAAAAGACAGCAAACGTCACCATGACAGGGCCGGGGACAAAGGAACGGGAGGGACCGCTCCGTCCTA
Source organism: Branchiostoma floridae (assembly GCF_000003815.2). Lineage (NCBI taxonomy): Eukaryota > Metazoa > Chordata > Leptocardii > Amphioxiformes > Branchiostomatidae > Branchiostoma > Branchiostoma floridae. The sequence goes on from NC_049979.1 coordinate 2,313,562, forward strand.
CAACATGACACAACTATGTCAAACACGCCGGTGTTCAGGCCGCTTGTTTTCATAGGTGTTGGTGGTGATTATCCCTCTCAAGCGCTCGCGCGAACAGTAAGTCGCGTCGTTTCTTTCTCCTCCGTCTTGCGGGGTATTTGCGGCTCGGGGCGAGTAGAAAAGAGTCTATTCAGGCTCTCACTCGCTCGTCCATTGTGCGCGGTTCTGAAGCCGGGGTCACTTGAGTTTGCACTGAGTCCATATTTAACAGAAAAGTCCCCGGCTCTGTGCTGCCCCATTGTTGTTCAGCAGCCCCTGACGACTACTTCTCTCTCTGTGTTTTCAGGCCCGGTCGCGGAGCGTGAAGCGGAGAGCTACAGTCAGTCTGAATGCCTCTGATCGATAACAACTGACGACCTCGCGACGTGGAGGGGCCAGCTCCACCTACGTCATCAGCGGGGAGGGTTGTCTCCCGTCTCCATGGCAACGGAGCGACGCCAGGAGTTCTAATTTGGAAGACGTAAACACCGTGATCGGAAGGAGCGCGGTTTGATCAGTGACGGCCGCGGGTCCGTTATGCTCGCTCCGGCGGCCCGACCGTCGCCCGTTCAGACCAGAGGAGGACTTGCGGTTCCTCGTTGTTATCGCCGGGTTGGAAACTGGATACAGGCTTTAGACTGTGTGTTGTTGGAGTGTTTGTCGAGCCCCTCATGGCAGCGGGGATCCGCTGAGAGCAAGGTGTGTTTGCCTGCCAACTTGAGACGCTGCGGTCCGGGGCTGGTTCCCTGGGATTAACACTGAACAGGGGGAGAATTAAGGTTCCGTCAGGGAGGCAGGCCGGCCGGAGAGGAGACGGTAGATTCTCAGATTAAAGATGATGATGGCAACGACGCTCGAACAGAACCCGGAATTACTGAACCAGTACGAGGAGAATTATGAGTCGTCGAAGGTGGTGCAGATTCTGCGGTTCCTGAAGGACCAGGAGCGGTACACGGCGGAGCGGCGGGCGCAGGCAGCCCGACCGCCCGCCTACGTGCGGCTGGACGAGCGGACCGAGCAGGAGAGGCGGCGAGACGGGTTCAGGCCCCGCACGGCCGACTCCGCCATGTTCGCCCCGAACTACAGACCTCCCCGAGGCCGCTCCTCCGAGAGGCCGGGCACGGAGAGCCCAGCGCTCAGCAAGGCCAGGACCAACGCACTCACCGTCAGCAAGATCCGCGGCGCCGCCAACCCGGGCCGGCCAAAGCTGTCCAGAACGCCCCGAGAACAGCTGGACTTCTCGCCGGTTCGGGAAAATTCCCGGGCGACCATCGCCGTGCGCCCTGCCACGCAGCAGGCTACCCGCGTGTACAGAAACGATCTCAGAGCCAGACTCTACAGCCACCCCCCTCCCACCAGACACGAACTCATGAAGGACAAACACCTTCTAGAAAAGAGGCAATCTTTACTCAATAGACCGAAAATGACACTAGACGGCGGTGGGGATTTATTAAAAAGCGACACCGGCAACGCCATAGTGCAGTACGACAATAACGTAGTCAGCGTGCGCCTGTCGCGAAGCACGGCCCGACTGGACCACGAGTCGCGGGGCGGTGTGGAGGAGACGCCGGAGAACGTCACGCGCGACGTCCGGTCCAACACCAAGTCGGACTCCGCCGGCACCGGGCTCAGGACGCTCTCGGCGTCCACCGAGTTCAGCGCCGAACCTGCCGCCGTGCCCAACAGAAAGTGCCCCATCTCTATAGACGACAGGCCCGAGCGGAGCCCGGTCCGCAGCCCGGACAGAACTCTCGTCGGCGCGAACTCGAGCCTAGCGCAGAGGAAGCCGCTCCAGTTCGCCGGCACGGACTCCTCCGGGTCGGGCGGGGGCAGGGTGGACGTGTACCACCTGCCCAGGCTCGGCCACGGCGTCACCATGGGCGGGGAGCGCGCGCAACCCCAGCCGCTGCCCTACCTGGTGGAGACCAACTCACTGTCCTAGCATCGTGCGTCACCATGACAACCGGACGGTTTCCACGACAACGGAACGACGCGGACAGCGCACAACAATGTTGCTTTTGGTAGGACATGTGAACATCATTACCTCAGTTTGACCAAGAACTCGGTCTAAAATGTATACCGTCGTTAACACTGACAACGTGCACGTTGCCTAGAAAACACTGGCCGCTTTGAACATGAAAAGACACTAGAAATTTGGAATAACGAAAATTTTCTAGAATTGAAATATATCACAAGACTACACATGCTACAAAGGTACCTATTGTATAAAAGAAAGCAGCTTTTTAGGTCAACATTAACTTCCTCATAGGTGATCACGTAGCAAGTTCGGAATCAATCGCTTCCATCTTGGTACCCTTCACCTTGGGAAAATGACAAATGGCTTTCCAACCTGAAAGCGACCAGTGTTTTTGGCGATAGCACGTCAAACGGCCGAGCCACAATTAGCTGGTTTCGGTCCACAGGGGATCAGAATTGCAGCCATGCCGGGATACAGCCCGGCTCAGGGCCCGTGTTCTGTGGGGACATTCCCGCGCAATATGGACACGCAGACACGTAGAGCTAGTCACGCCGGCGGTCTGCTCTCTACTTGAACTTTGCTCGTTCGGCAGGCGTTCTTTCTTGCCTCCTCACGGATATGTGCAGTAAAAGGTCCCCTCTCCACTAGACGGCGAGCGCTGAGCGACCTTACAGCGACCAAAATTGACGTTATTTAGAGGCACAGTTAGTTTGACATTGCTGTTGGCAACCAAAATTGAAATTTTGTGATCATTAATTTCATCATTGCAACATAACGCAAGATATAAAAGTTTGTTATATAAGGTTTTCAGAAAAAGACACAAAACATGAAAAAGAATTCACTCTTTATTTATAAACAATAAACTTTACTACTATAAAATCCGCTGACCGATATGTCGCTCATTGTTCGCTGCCTTCAGTGGGAGGGGAAGTATTTAAGGAGGCCAGGTTAAAACATTTCTGTCACGGCCAGACTAGCATCTTACCGAGAAAATGATGTAATTATTGAGAAATGATGTATTTATGAAGAGATGACATGCTCGCAATGTTGCTTCCTATGTTGTTGATAAGTTAAATAAGTAGACTACAGTCCCGTCTGTACATATAATGTTGATTTGTGTGAGGGAACTTGCCAGTATTCTCCCCCACGAGACGCTAGCCCAACCCAGCCATACGCGTTAGAGAGACAGATGGGTCCATGACAGGACTGCCGTGTCACTTTGTCGTCTGTGCGCGGTGACCAAAAATGACATTAAAAATTCATGTCCCCGTGCGACTGTGTTGTGTTGTGTTGACTGTTGTGACTCGGTGTGCTGGTATGGAGATCGCGTGACAGCGTGGGAGCACCAAACGGTTAGCCTGTTCTCACTCTACAATATATATATATATATATATATATATATCACAGGTAACATTTTTCATTTCATTTCATGGCAGGGTATTATCGCTCTGGTAACAGGTAACATACATTCGCATAATTCCACCAGGTGCCATTATACCGCCATCTAAAAAAAAACTTGTTATAGAGGCCTTCTCAAGATTGTCTTCAACACCTAAATATCTGAATTGTATTACATTTAGGATATTTAACATTCGGTGTTCAAGACAATGTTGGGAAGACCTCCATACTAACGGTTATTTATTCTTTTGAGGTGGTGGTATTATGACACCTGGTGGAATTATGATAGTCGATGTTACTAGCTATAGCGGAGGCAAAACTGTAACAAACATAGCACTAAATTGCTGTGTTGCTGTCGTCTTTTGGCGGACCTTAATACATTATGTGACAGCTTGCGACTCGACGTGTTTTATTTATGAGCGTTGGACATAAATAGCTACAATAGTGACGCAGTCGGGTTAATTAAAGTACGTCACTCTCGAGAAGGAATGAAAAGTGAACTGTCGTCGGTGATATATCGGTGTCGATAGATGACGTCCCTGGTTTCTAAATGGCAGATTACCCAAACAAGACCTGGCGGGAACTGCGTTAAACCCCTGTCACATTATCCACGATCTTTTGGCGTATCGACGGAAGATCGGCCATATTTAAGATCGACAGAGGGCGTATATTTCACCTGAAAAGCGTCCCTGTAATATATTTAAGCCATACTTTGTACCTTGTACAATCGTTGTACAATACAGTTATTATTATAAGCGAGGCTCGGGCGATTGCCGCAGAATCGTCGTCTGATCGATTTTCGCCAAATGTGACAGGGGTATAAAGCCGACTTTGAACGATTGTGATGTCGTGTCGCAGGCTACAACATAATGTAAGTCCGCCCAAATACGACAACCACACAACGATTTATATTTTTAGTGCTATTCTTGTTACTGTTTTGCCTCTGTAATGAGCGCGTACCAGTAAAATGTACTGTATAATAAAAACAGGCTAAATTCCACTGTACAATTAGACATCATCAGGAAAGAACTCTACGGTTTTCCAATGAGAACGTAAACTACTTAATATTAAACCATCCCAGAATTCTAACTACTTTTATAGATACAAATCTGGCATGCTATTTGTTTCAGACTACACCTCATCATCAAAGGCACAAACAAAGCAAAGATAGTTTCTTAAGAAGTATGGTGTGATCCAAGAATCCTCTCGAGACACAAACTGAACACTTAATAATTCATAAGCTCTTAATACATCAATGTTCTTCTCTGGCTAGGTGCATTTTGATTGACACATGTTCATTACGCTACAAGTGCTGAGTCCGCTTGCTGACAACAAGAACTTGCAAGATCCCTATCTTCTCTTAAGTCCCATGTTTGGGTTGACAAACATGCGGCGATTAACATCAACCGATGACACCATTTAAACACCAACAGATCCACGGAGAGTATGACTACTGATGAGTTTGTTGGCCGCAACATTTTCCCGTCACCGCCGACGGCTGGCCGTTTGTTTTGATCTATCCTCGTGTTTGTCATGGTTCCCCGTCATCCACGTCTTTTGTCTTTTTTTTTCTTTCACATGACGGGAGCTAGCAGGGCACCGCCCGACCCCCTGACCCTAACGGCTGGCACGGTAAATGTCAGAGTGTACGGGGAGAGTACAGACTCACACACAGGCGGGCATTCACCAGGGGAGGGTACAGGCACACACACAGGCGGGCATTCACCAGGGGAGGGTACAGACACACACACAGGCGGGCAGTCACCAGGGGAGGGTACAGACTCACACACAGGCGGGCATTCACCAGGGGAGGGTACAGACACACACACAGGCGTGCATTCACCAGGGGAGGGTACAGGCACACACACAGGCGGGCATTCACCAGGGGAGGGTACAGACACACACACAGGCGGGCATTCACCAGGGGAGGGTACAGGCACACACACAGGCGGGCATTCACCAGGGGAGGGTACAGACACACACACAGGCGGGCATTCACCAGGGGAAGGTACAGGCACACACACAGGCGGGCATTCACCAGGGGAGGGTACAGGCACACACACAGGCGGGCATTCACCAGGGGAGGGTACAGACTCATACACAGGCGGGCATTCACCAGGGGAGGGTACAGGCACACACACAGGGCGGGCATTCACCAGGGGAGGGTACAGGCACACACACACAGGCGTGCATTCATCAACAGGAAAACGTCACAGACTAAAGGTGCACTCTCATCGGATTTGGGGCACGCTTGCGGCATTGCGGGGTTCAAAATATACCCAACCGATTTCAGAGATAAAGAACGAATTTTCTTTTTTTGCGTATTTGTGTGTATTTTGTCGTCTTCATACTTTTACGTATTACGCAATATCTAAATTATAAAAATCTGAGAAAATAAGAAAACAGTGACGCAGTGAACGAACCCCACATTGCCGCAAGCGTGCCTCAAGTCCAGTGAGAGTGCCCAAGCAGAGGTTAGGCTATGTTAAGAAGAAATGTCATATATGGAAGCATATTTCCAGCCGAACAGGCAAATTAAAAATTTTGTTGTTTAGGTTCAACGTTTAAGACTCAAGTTTCATACTAGAGTCTCTGACCGACTCCTGGCTGAAAAAAATGTGTAAAATTGTCAAATAAGGTTAATACTCTGTCAGGACAGTCTGCAGCCCAGAGAAGGACAATTTGGCATACTCGTGGCTTCAATTTTTCATCCGGCAAAGGAATCTAATGGAGAATACGGATATACGTACAGCGATCCCAACCCATGAAATAACTTCTTTGATAAGGCAACAATTGCTCTGTAGCTAGAGCCTCGCCACTTTGCCAGTTATTGAACCGTTATTATCTTTGTTGACAATCTCAACTGCGGTATTCCAATATCGATCCAGGTCAACTTCAAGACATTATTCAAGTCGACACGACGTAAGTATGCGATAGGAGGCTCTTGAAGACGAGTGTCTGAGGAGTAGGGGGCTGTGTTACCATCTTAAGAATGTTTTTCTTCTTCACGACAATGTTTTTATGTACGCAGCGTCTTTCAAGTGTGCAGTTGAGAACCCGGCCAAGCGGACAGGTTCAAATATTTGCCGAGGATTACCGGGGGTTGTTGGGTGGTCGGGCGGGGGCGGAGCGACCCCGGCCCGAGAGGTGCGCCCGGCACGCTCCGTGACGAGTCCGTTGACGACAGGAATGTCAGATCCGCGGCGATGCGGCGTGTGGTCGTCCCGGGTCTCCTGTTTCACCTGAAACATACCTGTTTCCGGAATCGCCAGGTGTGACGTGACGTGAGACGGTTGATAGGTGGTGACAGGAGGAAAACACACCTGTCGCCATAGCCCATAACACGCATCTCAAGAATTATAACGGCTCTGCACTAGCTTACAGTAGGATTCCCTACAGTCCCAAGTTTCCATCGGTGCCCACAGGGAGTGTAGCCCCGGTCGGGCTTTCAAGACTGTCACAGAAATTTGTCTCGGTGGATTGTCGGATATAAGAAGGGGGGGGGGGGGGTCTTCTCTCAGTGCTTTTACGGTTAGGTCATGGCATCTATTTGTCACCAGGTCCCTGGTTGATTTTAATTCCGAGCGAAAAAGGAATCCTGTCGTTCCCCCAAAAATAGCCCGGTAGCCACAGGGTATCCCACGTGGTCATTGCAAGTAGGGGTCCAGCTCAAAAGTGCACACACAAAAAAAACAGTTCATAATAACAAAACAGCTGAGCTCCCAAAGGTTTTACGGATCGCCCAGAAAATTTTATAGAAAAAGAACTACTTTTTTTCACAATTCGTGTTTGTTTTGTTTTAAATCAAGATATTGCATCATTCCAATTATGAAGTCAAACGTGTCACAAATTAGATTTCGGTCACTTAGGCTGGCGTCACAATTCTGAACCGGTGCCCGGCCGGGCTCTTTGTGATAGCGAAAAAAAAATGTATACGTAGAAATATACACTGATAATGCCCAAGATAATGCCCTCTTTACGTCTTGTGTACTTTGGTGTCTTTTATATCATACTTTTCGTTTCCAAAAAGCTGCCCGGCCGGGCCCCGGTTTGGAAATGAGACGCAGGCTTTAGCGATCGCTGTTAGGCCTAGGTCACAATTGCCATCCCGGGGCCCGACCGGGTAGTTTTCGGGAGGGATAAGAATTATATAAAGGACATCAAAATACACGAAATGTCAACATAAGATTCTTCGGCATTACATGCCTATATTTCTAGGTATACATTTTAATTTTTCATTTCTTTAAACATCCCGGCCGGGCCCCGGTTTTGAAATGTGACCTAAGCCTTAGGTGGATAGAGGGCCTAACGATAGCTTCCTTCATGTATACCCCCTAGAAGTGATGTTCCGATGTTTATTTTCGTACCGAACGAGGTGTTGTCGCAAAACATTTACTACTTGGAAGCCGTATTGATGAACACGATTGAACATTTCCTTGGTGAACAACAATCACAAACACGGTTGGAGATTTCACGCACCGTTAGAAAGTTATCACTGGTTTCAGTAACTCCATCTTGACGATACCACACAGAGAATAATGCCGTACGAAGGCGACCCTCACCCCTATTGTCCCGGAAGTACGGCTCTGGTGCGGCAGAACTGGAGCGCGACTCACTCGCCGGTAATTAGGCCTCGCTGAGTTGATTACTAGTACATGGATCCGCGAGCGCATCAATTTTCGTCCGTTTAGAAAAAGTTTTCAACCATGCTGTAAATCGCACAAAAAAACCTATAGAATGAGTAAATACATGCGCCGTAGGTTGTGAAAAAATATATATCGATGGAAAATAGCGATGGAGTTGATTCGGAAGTTGGTTATGACTCACGTTGTTACCGTTACGTCCGTGAAAGGTGAGGTATTGTTTGTGTGTCCTCGGGTCTTACGAGAAGGACGATGGAGTAACATTTAACAAAAGGGGAGATCAGCAAGATAAGAACATGGCTGGGCCCGGCCCAA
>NC_049979.1:2322013-2324169 GCF_000003815.2 Branchiostoma floridae
AATAAAAAGCTAAAATAAAATTCATGGAGTTAGGAGATCTTTGTTTCAATCAATTTGAGAGTATAGAAATTAAGAATGTATGAGAAGATATAATGCGTGATGACCACTTTGCTTGGCGATCCTATCTCCCTCCGAGATACATCGAGTCATTTTTCCGTCGTGTTTTCATTTCCATCCAACGTCGAAGCTATCATTTGCGTCTTTCGTTGATTACGATCTCCATTGCTTTAGATTTGGCATATTCTGTGTCCCCGTGTAACGTTATACATGAAAAACACATGTTGTCATTAGGCGACAACAGGGCCTCGACTTGCCAAAAACGTAGTCCATTGTTGCCTTCTCAAGTTGAACAAGCCTCAAGAAAGTGGCCCACTTCGTCTTGTTTCCTTTCTTAAGTTGGATGTGAAGGAAGCAGACCACTTCACCTAGGTGGGCGTCCGAACAAAGATGCCATGACGTCACAGTAATCAGCCACGGAGCCGTATAACCATGGAGGACCCTTCACATCATCCATATCCATCCGCGATTGGAGTCGGGTTACCGACAAAAACACTCGTTCGGTGAATGGGAGCGTCGAGAGCGACACTGAGGCGCAATTTGACTGTCAAGTGCGGTGTCGACAGGACGCCACACACAATGGTAGCATCTATGGCATGGTATGCCAATGAAGTTCTTTGTTATCGGCTGTCTCCTATATTATAGTAGACCTAAAGCACCTCAACGACACTACTTTATGTACTTTACTGTTATCAGGGTCAACATCTCTCTCCATCAACAGAACTGTAACATTTTTGATCTTGTCATTACCTATATCCATTGTACAGGCAGGTTCTCCTAATTGATTCAGCACCAACTTGTCTCGTTTAAATTTACTTTTCTGTTATCCATTCTGTACTTATGTATGTAATGTGGTTTACTATTCTTGTTTTATGCGTATGTTCCTTGAGTAGAAGGCTTGATATAAGCAATTTGTGCTTTCTTCCTCATACTCTCAAAATATATGTGAATAAAAAAAAATCTATGGCATGGTAGCCTGGGGTCCAGTCCTGTTAGTTTTTGCCCGCTTCCAACTATTGTGACCATTGGGAGCGGACAAATCTATTCTAAATAAATATGCAAATTAAGTGTTAATTTGCATAATTTTCACTTTACGATGTACAATTTGCTCAAATCCAAATTGTCTTCAGCTTGACTTTGGCTTAGCTTTGTTTTCTTTGGAATCCAAATTGTCTTCAGTCTGAATTGTCTTACAACCTTTCCTATTGGACATCTGAAATTGTCTTCATTCATAGTTAGAGTATAAAGACCTGTTTCTTCCAGATCTCTTCAGTGTCACTGACTAAGGATAGTGGATTCTATCCGAAACGTCTGACCGTTTCAAAACCATATCCAGTCGCTTGAGTAACTATTTTTGGCGATGTATATCTCTGTCTAAGCTACATACATACCAAAGCAAATAGCATCCAAATGTGTCGTTCCCTTGTTCAGTTATCCTCCTTAGATGATTTTGACAAAATCGCCCCTGCAGTTCCAAAGCAACCTACTGGGGTACACCACGTATTCCTTACGCCGCAAGCTATCTGTCACCGTAGCACATTCAGGTCAAAAGATACAAAAAAACGGAATTCCAGCTGCAGTACCAAAGTCACATTCCAGGGGGCCCAAAGTTAACCTTGATCTTTGTCTTGCTAACACCAACCCACATACCGAATACCATCGTAACCCATTCATAAAAATCCTGAAACACAAACAGACAGACAGACAGACAGACGGACACAACCAAAGAGATGGAAGAGAACACTTCAGACGGCACCGTACCTCTGCTTGGAGCTGAGGCGGTATGCGATGTTATTTGCTGTACCATTAGGGTTCGGATGGAAGACAACACTTCATGCGTGTGGAAAGTAAAGTTTGCAGCAAACACGGAAGGTGTTAGCGGATTTACTGACCAAACCTTCCGCTCAATCTTACAAACACTTTTGTTATTTCAGGGCGAATTCGGGCCTATCTTTAGAATCCGACCACTTGAGAATCTCTGCCTCCAATCAGATATTCGATCTTGAAATCGTGATGGTCCAGTTATACCCCCCTCACATTAGGCGAAAATCGATCGGACGACGAGTCTGCGAGCTCTAGATTACGAGGAGGAATGACCT
>NC_049979.1:2324744-2353734 GCF_000003815.2 Branchiostoma floridae
CATTTCTTCGTCGGCATTATGGTCATGCCTCCTCGTAATTTAGAGCTCGCAGACTCGTCGTCCGATCGATTTTCGCCTAATGTGAGGGGGGTATAAACGATCAATCCTTCAATCGTAACAATTGCTTGTAGATTAAATACGTGGAATTTCATACGACCGATTTTCACAAGAATGAATTTTCGTAATGTTGAACGTTCAGCAAAGCATGTTGTGTAAAACACGATATTCCTGTACAGTCACTATCTCCCGTTTAGGCACCTGTCATAAACTCGCACGAGGTTCCTCGTTATGTTTGGAACACTCGTTAATAGGTTCAGGACTTACAATTTGTTTTCCTGTGTTGACAGAACTAATGCAGCCTTCTTGGCATGCAATAGAACGCGTTCTTTATTATTCTTGTTTTTAAACACTTGTATACAAAGTCTGACGTCACTTCTATGTTGTCCATATTTACGAAGTTCTTAAATCTCCTTTCCCCCTAATCCTCTGTACACGCTTTTTACCCATACGACACACCTCTAACACGCTCTGGTGAAAATGACTACGACTTCTCTAGGGCTGGGTATCGGTACAGCGTATCGGTACAAAACCGGTTTTTCGTATTGGACCAGTCCAGAAAAACCGGACATGAAAAAATTAGGTGGACCGGATGTTGGACCTATTCTATTGGAAAATTAACAGATTATTTGATCAGGCATTCACGCGTTTTGGCGCTTGCAGGTGGAAGAAAATAGCAAGAGTGAAGTGGAGTAGAGTTTATAGTTATTTCTACCAAGTTTTACAGTCAATCGTACAGGTGCAGTTAGCGTTATAGGATTTTAAAATACCAGTGTAAGTCTAATACTCCACCAAACGGATTTCTTTGTAGTGAAATGGATCATTGGTATGGGTCATACTACATCAGGTTCGGACCTGGACCTGGACCTGATCCTCTGGACCTGAACCGGACCTGGACCTGAATTTTCTGTACCGGTACCCAGCCCTAGTCTTCTCTTTTTCTGTACAGAATATAAGAGGTGAGCCTCGCGACAGTTGCCACGACTGGATGTAGGGATGGCTGAGATATGCAAGCTTTATTGACACGACAGAAAGCACAGTGATTTTTGTATGGACAAATATAAAGTAAAAAAAGTGGCTACAGATAAATCCTAAAACTCTACTAAATCTTAAAACTCTACTATAACTAAATAAGATAAGAAAACCTCCATACAATCAGGTGGGGCTAAACATGAGTGTAACTATCTTTTCTAATCACAAAGCAACCCTTTGTGTATTTACCCATCTTAGCATCATGAGTCAAATCTACTTCTGGTATCGAGTATCGTAAAATCTGTGGTGTTTAGAGTATAGACATAGGAATGTGAATAACCCACTGCGTAACATAACATACATAGGACACTTCATGACGAGATGAAATTGTATAAAGGCCCACCTCCGTGTTTGTGTTTAGGACTCATCAATTGCTCCGTCTGACAGATAGGCGTGACCGATACGTGAGGAAACAGAGTTATCTTTATCTGTACGTGATATGGCCGTTTGGTGTATCAAACACACTCGCAAACACACAGGTTGCACGCACTCGTTATTTTGCATGGAACGACCTAACCCTTAAACCTCACAGTTTTCACGCAAACAAAACGTTAGCTAGCCAAGGGGTTAATTCATATACTGCACTTGGTGGCCCATTCCAAGATTTGATATAAATGAAGAGAAATTGAACTCCTGCATCTTGACTTGGCATAAGCAGCTCTACGTATGACCTGTAATATTGACTGTATCTGGTAGTGGCTACTCGCAGAGGTTGAATCGCGCAGATATAGAGTAGTCGGAAAAAAAGGAAGAGCGCCCGTGTAATTTTTCCGACTACTACTATATCCGCGCGATTCAACCTCTGCTTGGAGAGTAGAAGTGGCATGCTTGTGAGCTAGTATTAGGCACGTGCCGTCCATATCTGCTAGATGGAGCATTTCTGTGTTGGGAACCCTGTCTCTCCATAGGAGATACCAATAACTTTGCGCAGGCAGCGTAAGTAAAATCTGTCCAGTGCTTTCGGCTGAATTTTAACATCAAATACATTAGGCACCTCCAGTATCATCCACGCTCTTCACATTTTTGTCCCGTCCTTCCACTAACAGCGTTATCTCTGCATCCAGGAAACCGAGCTGGGGCTGAATGGACGTGTTGATGCAACGTTTGTGGGTTCTTCTTTTGTTCCTTTTGATCTGAGTCATCGCGTTTACTCAAGATAAGATAAGATGCACGACTTGACAAGTCTTGAGAGTATTGCCGTGTACGTCTTGGATGTCGATCTGTGCGGAAGGAAATCATTTAAGGAGGTCTCATCAGAAGGCAAAGAAAAACCCCTTTGTGTATTTCATTTTCTTCACTTTTTCACTTAATTCGAAAGTTCAAAAGTGTTGTTGAATAAAGAGACTCTTTTTTACATGTCGCTGGGTGCTGCGGCATCCTCGTGGGAAGGCCTGGTGGAGGCTACCCCCCGTAGGAAGGCCTGGTGGAGGCTACTCCCGTAGGAAAGCCTGGTGGAGGCTACTCCCGTAGGAAGGCCTGGTGGAGGCTACCCCCGTAGGAAGGCCTGGTGGAGGCTACTCCCGTAGGAAGGCCTGGTGGAGGCTACCCCCGTAGGAAGGCCTGGTGGAGGCTACCCCCGTAGGAAGGCCTGGTGGAGGCTACCCCCGTAGGAAGGCCTGGTGGAGGCTACCCCCTGTACATGTCCCTGGGTGCTGCGGCGCCTGAGCCGGAACCCGGGTCATCACAAGGGCAGAGGCAGCTGGCGTGCTCTCAGGGTTTACGTTCATGTGTACTTCCGTACGTTTGGGGACTTTGATCAGTTCTTGTCATATACGTATATAGCCGACCATGGGCCCTCCCAACCTTCTCCTTCTAGCCCAGGAGCGGCAGAACCCAGGGGGTGTCTCACTGGACTGTGGTACCGCGTCGGTGGCGGCACTGCGTTCTAAATCGGATTGATATAACCCTTGACATTATTACTCGAATATCATGCAAAAAGTAGGAGTGTGACTCAAAGGACAGCTTAACACACAAACATAAAAGATTCGCTTTTATCGATGAAATCCTTTTAGTGATCTGTCAAATCGTTCGGTCCTAGCGACAGTACTAGTTGACCAAAGCAAGGGTTCTACACCTGTCTAACTCATAACGCAAGACAGGTAGCAGATATGGGACCAGAGTATTGACCAAAGCAAGGGTTATTCACCTGTCTAACTCATAACGCAAACAGGTAGCAGATATGGGTCCAGAGTGTTGACCAAAGGTTCTCACTTGTCTAACTCATAACGCAAGACAGGTAGCAGATATGGGTCCAGAGTGTTGACCAACGGTTCTCACCTGTCTAACTCATAACGCAAGACAGGTAGCAGATATGGGACCGGAGTGTTGACCAAAAGGGTCTTCACCTGTCTAACTCATAACGCAAGACAGGTAGCAGATATGGGACCAGAGTGTTGACCAAAGGGTCTTCACCTGTCTAACTCATAACGCAAGACAGGTAGCAGATATGGGACCAGAGTGTTGACCAAAGGGTCTTCACCTGTCTAACTCATAACGCAAGACAGGTAGCAGATATGGGACCAGAGTGTTGACCAAAGGGTCTTCACCTGTCTAACTCATAACACAAGACGGGTAGCAGATATGGGACCAGAGTGTTGACCAAAGCAAAGGTTCTCACCTGTCTAACTCATAACGCAAGACAGGTAGCAGATATGGGACCACAGTGTTGACCAAAGGTTCTTCACCCGTCTAACTCATAACGCAAGACAGGTAGCAGATATGGGACCAGAGTGTTGACCAAAGGTCCTTCACCTGTCTAACTCATAACGCAAGACAGGTAGCAGATATGGGACCGGAGTGTTGACCAAAGGTTCTCACCTGTCTAACTCATAACGCAAGACAGGTAGCAGGTATGGGACCAGAGTGTTGACCAAAGCACCTGTCTAACTCATAACGCAAGACAGGTAGCAGATATGGGACCAGAGTGTTGACCAAAGGGTCTTCACCTGTCTAACTCATAACGCAAGACAGGTAGCAGGTATGGGACCACAATGTTGACCAAAGGTCCTTCACCTGTCTAACTCATAACGCAAGACAGGTAGCAGATATGGGACCAGAGTGTTGACCAAAGCACCTGTCTAACTCATAACGCAAGACAGGTAGCAGATATGGGACCAGAGTGTTGACCAAAGGGTCTTCACCTGTCTAACTCATAACGCAAACAGGTAGCAGATATGGGTCCAGAGTGTTGACCAAAGGTTCTCACTTGTCTAACTCATAACGCAAGACAGGTAGCAGATATGGGTCCAGAGTGTTGACCAACGGTTCTCACCTGTCTAACTCATAACGCAAGACAGGTAGCAGATATGGGACCGGAGTGTTGACCAAAAGGGTCTTCACCTGTCTAACTCATAACGCAAGACAGGTAGCAGATATGGGACCAGAGTGTTGACCAAAGGGTCTTCACCTGTCTAACTCATAACGCAAGACAGGTAGCAGATATGGGACCAGAGTGTTGACCAAAGGGTCTTCACCTGTCTAACTCATAACGCAAGACAGGTAGCAGATATGGGACCAGAGTGTTGACCAAAGGTTCTCACCTGTCTAACTCATAACGCAAGACAGGTAGCAGATATGGGACCACAATGTTGACCAAAGGTTATTCACCTGTCTAACTCATAACGCAAGACAGGTAGCAGATATGGGACCAGAGTGTTGACCAGAGCAAAGATTCTTTACCTGTCTAACTCATAACGCAAGACAGGTAGCAGGTATGGGACCAGAGTGTTGACCAAAGGTTCTTCACCTGTCTAACTCGTAACGCAAGACAGGTAGCAGATATGGGACCAGAGTGTTGACCAAAGGTTCTCACCTGTCTAACTCATAACGCAAGACAGGTAGCAGATATGGGACCAGAGTGTTGACCAAAGGTTCTCACCTGTCTAACTCATAACGCAAGACAGGTAGCAGATATGGGACCATAGTGTTGACCAAAGGGTCTCACCTGTCTAACTCATAACGCAGGACAGGTAGCAGATATGGGACCAGAGTGTTGACCAGAGCAAAGATTCTTTACCTGTCTAACTCATAACTCAAGACAGGTAGCAGGTATGGGACCAGAGGGTTGACCAAAGGTTCTTACTTGTCTAACTCATAACGCAAGACAGGTAGCAGATATGGGACCAGAGTGTTGACCAAAGGGTCTTCACCTGTCTAACTCATAACGCAAGACAGGTAGCAGGTATGGGACCAGAGAGTTGACCAAAGCAAAGGGTCTTCACCTGTCTAACTCATAACGCAAGACAGGTAGCAGGTATGGGACCAGAGTGTTGACCAAAGCACCTGTCTAACTCATAACGCAAGACAGGTAGCAGATATGGGACCAGAGTGTTGACCAAAGGTTCTCACTTGTCTAACTCATAACGCAAGACAGGTAGCAGATATGGGACCACAGTGTTGACCAAAGGGTCTTCACCTGTCTAACTCATAACGCAAGACAGGTAGCAGGTATGGGACCAAAGTGTTGACCAAAGGGTCTTCACCTGTCTAACTCATAACGCAAGACAGGTAGCAGGTATGGGACCAGAGAGTTGACCAAAGCAAAGGGTCTCACCTGTCTAACGCATAACGCAAGACAGGTAGCAGATACGGGACCGGAGTGTTGACCAAAGGTTCTTCACCTGTCTAACTCATAACACAAGACAGGTAGCAGATATGGGACCAGAGTGTTGACCAAAGGGTCTTCACCTGTCTAACTCATAACACAAGACAGGTAGCAGATATGGGACCAGAGTGTTGACCAAAGCAAAGGTTCTCACCTGTCTAACTCATAACGCAAGACAGGTAGGACATATGGGACCAGAGTGTTGACCAAAGGTTCTTCACCTGTCTAACGCATAACGCAAGACAGGTAGCAGATATGGGACCAGAGTGTTGACCAAAGGGTCTTCACCTGTCTAACTCATAACGCAAGACAGGTAGCAGGTATGGGACCACAATGTTGACCAAAGGTTATTCACCTGTCTAACTCATAACGCAAGACAGGTAGCAGGTATGGGACCAGAGTGTTGACCAAAGGGTCTCACCTGTCTAACTCATAACGCAAGACAGGTAGCAGATATGGGACCACAATGTTGACCAAAGGTTATTCACCTGTCTAACTCATAACGCAAGACAGGTAGCAGATATGGGACCAGAGTGTTGACCAAAGGTT
Source organism: Branchiostoma floridae (assembly GCF_000003815.2). NCBI lineage: Eukaryota > Metazoa > Chordata > Leptocardii > Amphioxiformes > Branchiostomatidae > Branchiostoma > Branchiostoma floridae. The sequence goes on from NC_049979.1 coordinate 2,330,986, forward strand.
CTCACCTGTCTAACTCATAACGCAAGACAGGTAGCAGATATGGGACCACAATGTTGACCAAAGGTTATTCACCTGTCTAACTCATAACGCAAGACAGGTAGCAGATATGGGACCAGAGTGTTGACCAGAGCAAAGATTCTTTACCTGTCTAACTCATAACGCAAGACAGGTAGCAGGTATGGGACCAGAGTGTTGACCAAAGGTTCTTCACCTGTCTAACTCGTAACGCAAGACAGGTAGCAGATATGGGACCAGAGTGTTGACCAAAGGTTCTCACCTGTCTAACTCATAACGCAAGACAGGTAGCAGATATGGGACCAGAGTGTTGACCAAAGGTTCTCACCTGTCTAACTCATAACGCAAGACAGGTAGCAGATATGGGACCATAGTGTTGACCAAAGGTTCTACACCTGTCTAACTCATAACGCATGACAGGTAGCAGGTATGGGACCAGAGTGTTGACCAAAGATTCTTCACCTGTCTAACGCATAACGTATGACAGGTAGCAGGTATGGGACCAGAGTGTTGACCAAAGGTTCTTCACCTATCTAACTCATAACGCAAGACAGGTAGCAGATATGGGACCAGAGTGTTGACCAACGCAAAGGTTATTCACCCGTCTGTGCGAGAACAATGCCCGCCGTGTGCGGACTTTAACCCGTGTAAAGCGGCTTGTTTGTGTTGGAGTTATGCTGGAGTGCCTGTTGTGTGGTGGGAAAGATTACCGGGATTTCCGTACAAGTTTTACATCTTCTAAAGTCCAGTTAGTAGGATTGGCTTGCTTTAAAACGGTTTCCCTGGTTACACTCATCAGATTCACATGTTTAAAGCCGCGGCAAACGTTGACTCATGCAGGCATCTCTACAAAATGTACTACTTGCTGAGGAAGACCTTATGTTTTGTTTAACGTCCTAAATTGGAAATCTTAAATCCATAAGAATAGGACTGACCTAAAAGCTGTTCGACAACGGAACACTATAGAGTTTGCGTGAGTGTTTAAAGTTATGTGCAACGCAGATGGATGAAAAGCATCTCTTAAAATGAAGACAGGACTAGATCATGTAAAAAAAGAAGTCAGTGTTGCCCTAGTTTCAGGATGATCTTCAATCAATCAATCAATCAATCAATCAATCAAATGGTTTATTTGTCAGAACGGCGTGGCAGCCAAAGGCTGAATTGTGCCCTCTTTACATAGCAAATGACGTATTACAATACACCATCTCGTGCGTCACATATTGTTACACAACATCATACATTTAAAACAGATTTTCCGATTGTTGTAGTCCTGAACCAAGTAAAATTGATGACCATTCATTTAAAAACATTGGAAAGACACCAGCAGATAATAGAAATTTCAGATATCAACCTCGGGTTTTACATTTCAACATATTTATGAACACACGTCGACAAATCAAAATGTAATTATGATATTTTATGATATTTACTGTTTGCAGCGTGTAAATATGTATAAGATAACGTCAAGGTTTTACAAACTGTATAATAAACGGCGGTTAAACATTACCTGGTGATATATGCATGTGATTAGAACTTTAGAGGGTGTTACGAGGGTCCATTTATTGACTAATGAAATTGACATGACATTAGTTTTGTTAAATAGACGTTTTTATAATATGAAGTTTGTATTTCTCAACCGAACATTTATACCTACTGAGATATTGAACTCTAGACTTTGAGTTAGACTTTTTCGCCTAATTTGGATGCTTCTTCAGTCTTCAACTAAGATAAAAGATAACATTACGCTATATGTTAAAAAATACCGTCACTCGATTGAAACATTATATCAAAACGTACGCTAGCCCTTACTGTTTTACTCTATATATTTATTTTGTACTTTGTGTAATATAGTTGCTGCCATACATTAACGGCACCGCTGGACAGATCATAGTGAATTTGTATATATATAACAGAAAACATGTACAAATGGATGTACAGGTACATACACTGACAGTTGAATTACAGCAAAAGAAAACAGGTAACATTGGTGTTGAGGATTAAAAAAATACAGGTAAAAACACCAGTTGAAATGCAACACATATCAGTGTATGCATATTGATGTATGTATGTATCAATGATGAAAATGTTTTGCTCCCTTAAGTATTGCTGGGTTATGGCAAGAATTTGAGTGCTGATAATATCTCTCTCCGTGCCTGCTGCACGTATCAAACGTATTAAAGAGCACGTTTTCCGTCCGTTAGTATCATATCAAACTTCGCCAAACTCCATCCCGGCACGTACAGGCAAACACGCAGGGCAAATATTTGTCGGCGGGGCCCTCATGTTGTGAGTATGTGCGCGCGATCCGGCCCCGATACGGCGCGGCGTCCTGACGACAAGGCGGGCGTGACGGACATGTTTGTTGTACTGTTTGCTACTATGTGGCAATATGTCTCCATCTACTTGACGGGATTGCCACACGCGGGATTAGGCGATGATGGGATGATCTAAAAATAACGAGAAAATCATTATACTTGTGGAAACACGGACAATAGAGGGTGTGGATATATCTGCGCTATCTGTCATTCAATACAATTATGGTTTGGGATATAACGTTAGACTATTTGAATAGTTAAGTCCGAACCTTCTAGGTAATACCAAGCCGCCAAGTACATGTACATGTAAGCTGCCGCCACACCCGTTAATTTGGCGTTCTAGCGTCTGTTACAATGTTAGGCCCCGGTCCCAATTCCCAACACGGGGCCCGGCCGGGTGACTTTTGGAAACGAAAAATATGACAAGAAAGGCAGCAAAACACACAGAGCTTGAAAAAGACAGCCGGGAGCATAAATTGGTGTTAAATAGTTTCATTTTTGTGTCCGCAAACATATGCATCCCGGACGGGCCCCGTTTCTGAAAAAACCTAAGCCTTAGAAATGCCACTATCATTTGTCGATGCCATGGTAGGGCAATACGATTGATCTGCATCTCATTTGTCAGAAATAGAAATGAAAATCACGAAACGAGATGAACCATTTCGCCGTGCTTCTTACTAGAACGTGCACCACTATAGAGATACTATATCTACACTAACGCAGTATTCTGGGTGTGGCCCTGTCACACATATCCAGGCCATGGTTGGCAGATAATCCTCTGTCACACATATAGTCACACACCGCGGAGGATGGAGGGAGCTAGTTCGTGGCCTATGTCCAAGGATGGGCAGTAGTAGGCTTAATAAGTAAGTACAAACAAAGTAGTCCATGGCCTCCCAACATTCTCCAGACCATGGTTGAGAGTTAGTCGTGAGCAAGGTCGTCTGTGGTTGAGAGTTGGTCGGCGAGATAATGCCTCCTACTAGTAGACTTTTATCTGTGCCAGCCGGCCATAAATCTATGGAAAATCAGGGCCCAGAATGTCTGCTTGGATGTCATCAGAGGAGCAAATTGGGGCTAGTATATAAATGGATTCCAGGCTACTCCCAACCCAACGCCGACCTCGGTTAGGGAGTGGTCGGGAACAAGTCGTGGGAATGTCCTGGCCGTGTGACGGTGTGTGTAATTTGTCAGGTTTTCCGTGTCTTTGTTGGGGGAATTCTGACCACCACACTGACACGCCATCAGTGACAAGTGTGACAGGTTGTGGTCGCTGCGGTTCCGAACAGCTAAACATGGGCTCAGTGTGACGTCATCCACATACTAGAAGAGCTAGGTACAGCAGGCAGCGCAAGGACCGATGGGACTGGACGTCCAGATATCCAAGCAGGTACATGAGTCATGCTTACGTTCTCTACTACATTTCGTCCATTTTGTAACGGTCCAAGACATTGTCCTAAGTGTATCGAATCCAGGACGTTGTCTCAAGCGCATCGGTTCAAAGATCTTTGAACCGATGCGCTTGAGACAACGTCCTGGAGTCGATACACTTAGGACAATGTCTTGGAGTCGATGCACGTGAGACATCCACTAACGATCGTCCCACTAAAAACGCGTACTAGCGTACTTTAGGGACGTCCTTTCAGATGGGACTTAAAGCCGAAGGTCCCGTGTTAGAGAAGAGGTACACTTGAGAACGTTAAAGATCCCACCACACATTTATTACAGTTACAAAAGAGTATGAGTAGGAGTTCATACCATGCAGGATGAGAGGATCAAATCTTACAACCTGGTCTTGCACAGTCTGTGTCTGCTGTACGAAACTGGTGTGTTACGTTTTAAAACTGTTAACGTGCTAAGCGAAATAAACAGACAAAAAAAAACGGATTTTCAGAAATATGAAGACGCGTGTATCTGCTTCGAGATGACCAAAAAAACGGGGTCCATTGTTTGGATAGAATATATAACGAACGCTATAACAAATTTACGTCTTAAAAAAATTTTCCAGACAAAACCCTTCTTATAGCTTACTCTGTCTTCGCCGTTCCCCGGAGGCCGTGAACTCCGCCGTGCCATCACTCCGGCTTAGCCAGGAGATAAAGTTGACCCGGTTTCTGCACGCGATGTTTTTATAATACAGGAAAAAGGAAGGCGCTGACGGCGCGAAGGACAGACAGCCGCCTGGTGTATCCATTATTAATGGTTAAAACAAAAATCAAGGAAACAAATTGAGAACGTATAGAAAAACCAAACATACCTACGGAAGAGAACAGTACCTTAATATTAAGAAACCACCGGACTCCTCCGAATGACAGGCTCTGTACAGTTTGTAACTCCAACCGTATTGAAAATGAAGTCCATTTCTTAGTAGAGTGTTCCATATGCAGTGATATACGTAATGGTTGTAGCAATACTCTCAATTTAGACTCACGTTAGCCAAAGACGAACTATTTGTGTGTATAATGACAGAAACAAACAACGTTGTACAACAAAAACTATGTGAGTTCGTGTACACTTGATTTAAGAAGAGGGAAGAGGCATGTAAACAATAGTTATAGTGATAGTATAGCTCCAGTTGTTTTGTCTATTTAATTTTTCACTTGTATTTCTACTTGTAACGGTATCTACTCTTTCGTATCTAATGTAATACTATCGAATCACTGCATTTAGCCCGTGAGGACAAGAACATGTAAATGAAGATCATCTATTATTCACGACGCCGGCCTAAAGCGGGACGTCTCAACTTGACAATGCCGCCACGCAGACGTACGTACGCAATTCTTCAGACCGATTTCTGGGAAGACGTCGGTCAGAGATGGCAGACGTCATCCTCCATCCCTGCAGTTCCGCAATCTCGGCTCAATTGCGCAACGCCACAATCAATTTGAATCAAAACTATTTCCCTTTCATACGGTGCAAGACAACTAAACTTATGAAACCTTCTTTTATCAGTATCTTATTGCTGTTTCCAATGGAGAAGGGGCCTGACAAGAACAAGAAAGAAAAAAGCCTGCCCCGTGTGAGGATCGAACTCACGACCTTCAGATTATGAGACTGACGCGCTGCCTACTGCGCTAACGAGGCTGTGAAATACATCAGGCAAACAGTTCATGAGTACTGATGGCGTTCATAAGTGCTGATGGCGTTCATGAGTGCTGATGGCGTTCATGAGTGCTAATGGCGTTCATGAGTGCTGATGGCGTTCATGAGTGCTAATGGCGTTCATGAGTGCTGATGGCGTAGCCCTTGGTGTTGATGGCGTTCATTAGTGCCAATGGTGTTCATTACTGCTGATGGCGTTCATTGATGCTGATGCTGTTCATTAGTGCTGATGGTGTTCATTAGTGCTGATGGTGTTCATTAGTGCTGATGGCGTTCATTGGTGCTGATGGTGTTCATACGTGCTGATGGCGTGTCTCTTGCTGCTGCTGCTGTTACTTGGATCTGATGACGTACAAGCAGGGACAAAGCAGACGCATGCGCCCGGGAACAGACACACAGTTATACTACTGCCTGTAGACAACATAAAACTATCATCATGGAAGCTCATCCGTGTTGGTAGTAATCAAAGTATAATTCGAAACATTCTTCCATCATCCTTTCTTTGTGGTGGAATAATGTTTAGCATTGTACTATAACATAATATAAAACAAAGCTATACTTTACTCCTTTGGGGTCAAGTAACGACTAGCCCATTGCTTCCTCACTCTTGTCGCGCCGCCGACCTAGTTCTGAGTGGCTCGGCAGTTTGCACAGTTGCCGGGTGCTCCGTGGGAAGGACTCGGGGAAACTTTACACACCTGCCGCCGGACCACTTTCCCGTGACCCGCTGGCGTGAGGACGGTGTACGGTTCGCTCTTAACAACGGACGGCGTGAACAACTCGTCTCATTAACCGCTTGGTTCATCATTCGTTCATCATTAGGGGCAGATCTTTCATCTCCCACTGAACACTAGCTACGGAGTACAGACATATTTGTGTTGTACGAAACCAGCAAGTTATTTCGATCAACAACAGATAATAGACGTGACGAGAACTGTCTGTAGCCGCCACGCATCAACTCATGATTCCACCGAAAGATTGATTGATCGATTGGTTGGTTTATTGATTGATTGATTGATTGAGTGAGTGAGTGATTGACAGATAGGACATACAAAAGAGCATAGATTATTACATGTCCTTCATTCTGTCACATAAAATGATGAAAATAATTGCTACATGATACGTGATTATAAGTTAACTTATACGAAATTTAGATTACAATGTAAATAGTCTACATGTATGCTACGTTACCCGTTCCCTCCAATGATTTCAAAATGATAGTCTGTGTATTTTGGTTGTCTACAGTTTATTTATTACGCAGCGAACACTTCTATGGATAGGACGAGACACAGCCTACAAATATGCCGTTCACAGCCTGACATGATTTTGCCCATCTTCTGGCCATGGTAACTTATATAAAAAAAACCTACTTTGGAAATATTAGAGTCGGACCAGTTAGTACTTAGTGCGGAACAATTCTAATTACTTTCAATCAAATAATCTTAGCAACGGTAAACCGTCCGGACTTGTACATCAGTACTTCATAAGGTTGCTATGGAAACGATTACACATGATACGTGACGTCATCTCTGTTGCCCCTGGAAACAGAGTGTGTTAGCTTGTACCGTGGAAGCAACACGGAAGCAATCTTGTCCTGCAAGCAAAAACTAATTCGTCCGTTCCAGTTTCTGTTTGTTTTTCTCTTCGATAGAAAACTCGTTTGTTGACATCGTGCCCACGGATGACCAAACCTCATTAAATTGGAGGCGAAAATAAAAATAGGATGAATCAGTAAAAATTAGGGCAGCCCAAAATACTGATTTCTAGTTATTATTAGAACACTCAATGCATGGATGGAGACTTGTTTGCAAATTATTTGCCTCTATGTAATATTTGTACGCACTGTAAGGTTGAAAGTGCAGGGCTTTAGTTGAAACTAACAAGTTACAAGCGCTTTAACAATATTCACATATCTACATATATTTTGGCGTACTAGTCCACGCTAGAAATCCTGTTTGTTCAAATCTACCATCATTTCGTTGGACACAATAATGGACGAATTCCTCATTTAAACTATTTGTCACATTTCTTCAATTATAGTGGAATGTGGGAGACCATAGATGAGCTATTGAAACTCATAGTGGAGAATTTTATGTTGTGTATCTTGCCTTTGCCGTTGATTTTATCTCACTCTCCCCATTCTTACCCCTCCTTTCATCCCGCTGTCATTACTGTACGGAGTTTATCATTATCCCCGCTGACATGTTTGTCCGGAGTCCGTTTAGAGTCGCGTTCTCACACCTGTACAAACCTGACTCCGTCCCGCACTTTGTTCCTCAGGTAGGATGTTATATAGTGGAAGCCGCTTAATTACACACCCAATTTGCCAGTGAATTTCGTGCAATTATCCGGCGTGTGCGATAATGCGAAGTTACCCAGTTGGACCGCACCGCCACGGGATTTGGGATTCCGTGCAATTGACCGAAGTGTGCGTTTATACGACGTGCAATTAATTGGCTTCCACTGTATATAATTAGATGGAGGTCCCGCGTTTGAGAAGAGCCACACCTTGCAAACGTTAACGAACCCACTGCACTTTAATATCGAAAAGAGTAGAAGACCTTCCCGGTGTGAGTGGTTTAAAGTCTACGGTCCCTTGGTCGCACCTGGGACAATTACTTTCGTATTGAGGTCACCTCAATACGTGGCGCCGAATGACAGCTCGCTCCAGACCCTTATGATATAGCCCCGCCTATTGTAAGCTCCTCGCAATTCAGCCTCTGGCTGCGAAGAGAGGGTAGTCGGCCCACCCAATGATATACCCGCCCGCCAGGATCACCTGGATGTCCAGCATTCCTAGACTACATTAGAACAGAGATATACATAAGGCTTCTTTCCATTAGACGGCGATCGCACTGCGCTCTCACTGCGACCTAAAACGGATGTGTGTAACCTTCGATTTTATACTGGATATATCACACAAAATGTTTAAGGCCATAAAGAGTGGTAACTGAGGCGTTTGGGGGTGTTTTTGGTGTCATGAAAATATCATGTTTGGATAATGCATGGGTCTTTAGTTTTTTTTTTAGGAAGTACCTCATTGCACAAAGGTAATTTATGCAAATTAGCATGACGTCATGATGATGTCATAGAGAGCTATATGGCCACGCCCATTTGGGGAAAAATGCCAGAAAAGTGTTTTGCCCCGCTTGTAATTCGACGATTGTTGTTAATACTTTACAGTAATGTATATAATGGTCATTTAAAAAGATCTGTGCGTGAATTTTGTCATATCTTGTAATGCTGATTTTTTATGAATTTTTTTCCTTGAATTTTTATTACCCCTTATGCTACCAGCAATTGGGAGCACTAAATAGCACCCTTTCGAGGCGGCTGCGCAAGATATTCTACCTTACAGGGTATATTTCAAAATAAGATCCATTTTGACTAATTCTGATGAACAGTTTTTGGGGCGTGTCGCTCCGATAATCACATTGTGGTGGTAGTAGTGACGCAATCCATTTTCATAGGTCATAAAAAAATCGAAATGATATTTTGAGGTCAGATTTGTATTCGGCATGTACTAAAACCTCCGTATACCAAGTTTTGTTCTTGTATCTTCAAGGAGAGGGAAATATGGTGTTTTTGCATATTTAATTAGCTGACTCAGATTTTATTACCCCTGGAACTCAATTATTCAGGATTATTTATCATTTATGAATTAGATATGTAAATTTCATGGCCATAGTTCAATTCAGCATGTTACAAAACCCCAGTTTACCAAGTTTTTTCCTTGTATCTTGTATGACTGTGGAGATATTGTAATCTTGCATATTTAATTAGCTGACCCGGAGAAATTATGGCGTAATTTTCAGGCCGTTGATGGCCATAACTCTCTAACGGTATGTCCGATTTTTTCGCAATAAAAACCATTCTATTTCTTTCACTAAGACCTATCCAATGATGTCAAGTTTATAAAGCTGTGAAGAGTTTGAAATTTTTGTGTAATTTGAGACAGCTACTTTGACCTTGAAATTTGGCCAACAAAAACAACATTTGATGACAAAGTATTCTATTTTTATAAAAATAGAAGTACATATCTACTAAAATTGATGGTTATTTTTCGGAAAGAAATCTTGCTCAGACATACCTCCTGGCTACCTTAAGTTCGACTGAAAAGACAACAAAACACACAAAGCGTTTGTAATACAATTCGTTGAGTGAGTTAGGTCGCAGAGAGAGCGCGGCGAGAGCGCCGTCCTAGTGGAAAGGGGAGAAGGTAGTGAAGTCTGCCATCTCAGATTGCCTTATTGTTTAGGTATATACTAGTATATGATTTCTTTCAGCCTACTGCCAGCTAGGTATAGCACAGAAAGACCTAAGATAAAAGATGATATAGACATCTGTATTTGTGCTAGACATCTGTATTTGTGATGGGCATCTTTTTTGTGATATCACTGTTGTAAGATAAACGTTTTGTATGCCGACTGTACACATGAGTGTCCACACCTATACCGTTATTCTATTTCTGTGATTCAGTTATGGTTACGATCAGAAAGATCGGCAGTCAGAAAAGGGCCGATGCCTCAGTATTAGAGCCGGTACACATGCGGTGAGGTGGTTGCCAGGGTAGGGTAGGGTGAGGCCGGGTCAGTCTAGACCCAAACAATCGATGGTTTTATGGTGTTCTCAAATATTATGAAGGCGAGAGTTATTGCCGGAAGGCCCCGATAAACGGACGTATCAGTAGCAAATTAAGTCGACCTGTCAGTCGGACGTCCCCTTAATTAAAGCTGTGTTGACCGACGTAAACACGCCAGCCCGCCGGTAGTTATAATGGAAATCTTTATTGACACGACAAAAGTATAGCGACTTTCGTAAGTTCTACATGTATAGCAACTACTTACAGTACAGCTAAACGTTAACACACAAATATGGATATCTATATGTATAAATAAAGTCAACATATCGGGTCTAGCATGTCATTTACACTGTTGGTTCTACGGTATAAGCATTCGTGGATATATTTTCCCACTTGTACACAGTAAGGGTTATCGCCTCCAAGAATGTAGTTATATACGTAACGTTGGAACAACACAGGCACTTGGTTAGTAAGAGCTGTAGACTGTATGGCTGTGTCTCAGGTATGAGACGTTTCTACTGTTTCTACAAAAATGCAGAAATGACAGACACAAGTTATTTGTCTTACAGCGGAGGAGAGGTTTTAGAAGGAAACCAGAAACTATGAAGGTGGTGAGGTGGCCTTGGGGTTGAAATCCTAAGATCTAATCTAATATCAAAGAATTATGTTAGCCCTATTGTTATGTTTACTATCTTGTTAAGCTTTATCCTATACCTCTACTTTGTACTTTGTGTAATAGTCGTTGCCATACATTGTACCGTGTACAATTGTCGTGCAATAAACTTCTTTCTTTCTTTCTAATCTAATTTACCTCTAGACCTTGCCCTATGCCTATACTATTGTGTGCAAGTTTTAGGAAAAAAGGGCCGCCCTTCATCTGCTTGGTTTATTGACCAGATAGAGTCAATTCCGAGACACCATGAGGGTTTTTAGACAATAATTGTAATCTGTTGGAATTATTTTGAAGAAAATAATATCTAAGCCCCAATAATTATAATTTTTTTTTAAAATATCAATATGGAATTTTGAATCTATTTGAATTCCTTTTAATACTTTGGAAATATTTTGAAAGAGATTACACAAAAATCTCTTTATTTACAATAATTTTCAAACATCTGCAGGATTCTTTCACTTTTAGAAATATTTACAAAAAATGGTAAACCTTGCCAAATGGTAGAATTAATTCATTGCCCCATAAAAGTTAGCCCCTTTTGTCTGCCTGGTATATTTTTAGATTTCACTGATGGGCACTGGTGGGTCCTTTGTGGTAGGCCATTGACATGACACCCAGCCGTACTTTGCAAGGATGTGTGAATTGCTTTCTTCCTAGCCCACTGACCCAATATTACATAAAATGGTAGAAAATGGTAAATAAAGGCAAAATGCTGTTACCATTGTTTACAAACTGTTAGAAGTATTCTGTTCCACATTGTGAATATTTCAAAGGTTTTACAAACCGGGGAAAATATTTAGAAAGTTCAAATAGCTTTGGAAATATTTCAAAAGTATAAAATCTCCTGGACATATAATTGAAAACAATTGAAACCATTTGTAAATTATGAGAATGGCAACCCTCGCGGTGACTCGGAATCGACTCTAGACAATCAAAATACTAGTAATTATACTATACCACTATGCTCGCCTTAAACTAAGTTATAGTACTGTGTTCGGGTTAAAGAAGATTGCAAAACAGCTAATATGCTAATACAGCTCCAAGCTCTGATTGGTTCACGGCAGTTCTAAGGTTCTGATCATGACAGGAAAAAAAGAAGAGGAAGAAGAAAAAGAGGAAAGAAGGAAAACAACAAACCAGCAAAAATAATAGCCTCCTTCACCGGCCTCTCTGGGAAGCTTGGCAATTTTGGGGGGGGGGGGCGGTAGGTCGATTCGCGATTTTTAACCGGGAATATCATGCCGGGAAAGGAATATATGCCGGGAAAGGAATATACACCGGAAAGCTTGTACGGGCGAGGCGAAATTGGCTTCCCAGTACTGTCAGTACAATGACAATGACAGTGGTACTGACTGTATGACAATGACTATGGTACTAACTGTACGACAATGACAATGGTACTGACTGTATGACAATGGTACTGACTGTATGACAATGACAATGGTACTGACTGTATGACAGTGACAATGGTACTGACTGTATGACAGTGACAATGGTACTGACTGTATGGCAATGACAATGGTACTGACTGTATGACAATGGTACTGACTGTATGACAATGACTATGGTACTGACTGTATGGCACTGACAATGGTACTGACTGTATGACAATGGTACTGACTGTATGACAATGACAATGGTATTGACTGTATGACAGTGACAATGGTACTGACTGTATGACAACGACAATGGTATTGACTGTAAGGCAATGACAATGGTACTGACTGTATGACAGTGACAATGGTACTGACTGTATGACAACGACAATGGTATTGACTGTAAGGCAATGACAATGGTACTGACTGTATGACAGTGACAATGGTACTGACTGTATGACAACGACAATGGTATTGACTGTAAGGCAATGACAATAGTACTGACTGTATGACAATGACAATGGTACTGACTGTATGACAGTGACAATGACAATGACAACAGTAGAGACTTCCTCCTGCTTTCAAAAGTAGGCTGCTCCATCAACACTGACAAATTGGCTTTGTCACAGTCGGTTTAAAAGGTCACCGGGTCAATGGCACCTACACGCACATCGCACCTGCCCATTGTCTACCTGCCAGCCCCTCACCTGTCTCACCTGGCGGCGGCCTAGTTCTACTGAACATTTTACCGTCTCACCTGTCTGCGCCTGAAGCTGTACTGTTCAGCCGGCATATCCGCCCTTCACTTGTGTTTCTGTATCTTTATAGCTGTGGTATAACCACCCTTAGGCCTAACACACCAGCTTCTGTATCTGTATCTATATAGCCGGTATAACCGCCCTTCGGCGTAACACACCAGCTTCTGTATCTGTGTCTATATAGCCGGTATAACCGCCCTTCGGCGCAACACACCAGCTTCTGTATCTGAGTCTATATAGCCGGTATAACCGCCCTTCGGCGTAACATACCAGCTTCTGTATCTTTATCTGTATAGCCGGTATAACCGCCGATCGGCGTAACACACCAGCTTCTGTATCTGTGTCTATATAGCCGGTATAACCGCCCTTTGGCCTAACATACCAGCTTCTGTATCTTTATCTGTATAGCCGGTATAACCGCCCTTTGGCCTAACATACCAGCTTCTGTATCTTTATCTGTATAGCCGGTATAACCGCCCTTCGGCCTAACACACCAGCTTCTGTATCTGTATCTATGTAGCCGGTATAACCGCCCTTAGGCCTAACACACCAGCTTCTGTATCTGTATCTATATAGCCGGTATAACCGCCCTTCGGCGTAACACACCAGCTTCTGTATCTGTATCTATATAGCCGGTATAACCGCCATCGGCATAACACACCAGCTTCTGTATCTGTATGGCAAATATAATCGCCCTTCGGCATAACACACTGGCTTCTGTGTCTGTATATCTGTAGCTTTATAGCCGGTATAAATTCATTTCGGTGTAACACACCAGCTTCTGTATGTGTATCTGCATGGCCAGTATAACCGCCATTCAGCATAACACCCCATCTTCTGTGTCTGTACAGCAGAGCCCCGTATGCGTGACATTTGCAGCGCGAGTCGGCTGGCTCCCTGGCGGACAAAGGGCACCAGACGGACAAAAGGCCGGCTCTGTTCTGCCGACCAAAGTCAACTCCGTAAATAAAGTTGGCTTTTGTAGTCGGTCTGTGGCCGTGATTTGTGTCCGCGGCTCACAGTTTGTGCCATCATCATTCTCCATCACACTCACTTGGGCAATGTACAGAACAGTGGAAATTCAAGGCCAAATGGAGCGAATGGTTTTACAGTGTGAGTGAGTGAGTGAGTGAGTGAGTGAGTGAGTGAGTGAGTGTGAGTGAGTGAGTGAGTGAGTGAGTGGGTGAGTGAGTGAGTGAGTGAGTGAGTGAGTGAGTGAGTGAGTGAGTGAGTGAGTGAGTGAGTGAGTGAGTGAATGAATGAGTGAGGGAGTGAGTGATTTTGAATCACGTTATTTACTTCGTTTTTTTCGGCCTTTTCTATGAATCTACATGTTCCCCTCACACTGACGCGATTTCCTTTATTCGTCACAACTAAGGAAACGTATTTTCGTAGCAAATGCCTAGAAAAAACTTTGCTGGAGAATAATCATGCTACAGGTGAATACTTGTTAGCAAGGAGACTAAACAACGAACAGAACTGATCCAAACATGGTGATTGGAACTGATGAATAAATAAATAAAGGTTTCTCTTTCTTTACTAGCTTTGTTCAAGCCAAAACCAACAGTCTTAAGAGACGAACGCACAAGACGTGAGAAACTCGGGCTTCTTTTCCTGACCTCTCCTTCCGCCTTGACCTTGACGTGATTTGAAGGTCGACGACCTGCCCAGACAAACATGTCACTGCCCCCCTCCCCACATAAAAAAACACCCTGTCCGTTGTTTGGCATGTGACGTTATGGACACGCAGTCAACATTACAGACCTCACAATGTGGGCACGGCGTGTCGGGTCCTTCAGTCAGCCCGCGGAGTAATCTCAAGAATCCCGGACCCATTCACTCCTCCGCGGGCCTCTCCAGGCGCTTTGTGCCCAGGTAAACACGCCGAGGATTTGTCAAGCACTCTTGCAGATCCGTCTCACCTTGACATTGTTACTTCAGGTGGAGTGTCCACAATGGCGGGAAGCTGGCATCGCCGCCGCGGAGGCTGCCGGCCTTCAGAGAAGAAGTCAGACCTGACAATAAAAGTCTGTAGGCAGAAGAGTAGTAACTGCGCGGTCACATTCGCTGGCGACTGTCGTACGATGATATGTTCATGTCGTAGAATTTCCTTTATTGCGATAACCTCAATTGGTCCTATTTTAGTAGGGGTAGTCTTCCAGGTTCGTGGTATCTTATGTAGTTCCTCTTTTGTCAACTGTAAAACAATGTTAGCCACTCAAAACTACATCACAGCAACGTTTTTAAGTATATGTGTCATTATTTGTTACTTTCTTTTCTTCTGAGATTGGATTTATGTTTAAAACTATGAAAGAGAAGTAGCTAGCTTGAGGCACTCCAGCCCAAGACACTGGTTCAAGTCCATCAAGTCCCTTATGGGAAAGGACTCTGTTAAGGAGGATGTCTCCAATCCCAACATCACTGTGACACAAAATGAATGTGACACGCTTGCAGAGCATTTCGGGTCTGTGTGGAGTGAAGTGTCCCGTACTGTTCCAACGTTGGCTGATGTCGAGCACAAGCTCTCGCATGATACACCCACACCGTTCAGTATTGGTCAGGTTAAGGCCAGACTGCGCAGACTCAATGGGAGGAAAGCCGCTGGACCAGACCTCATTCCTTCCTGGTTACTAAAGCAGTATCATGAAGAACTTGGTCCTGTTTTATGTGACGTCTTCAATTCTTGTCTTCAGAACTCCGCCTTTCCGCAGCAATGGAAAGAGGCTGTAGTCACGGCAGTGCCTAAGAAACAACGACCACAGTTCCCATCGGAATACCGACAAATTTCGTTAGTCAGCTGCGTCGGGAAAGTGTATGAAGGGCTGCTCCGTGATGCTTTGCTACAGGACACTACCAGTAGCCTCGCACCGTCTCAACATGGCTTCCTGTCAAGGAGATCTACGGTTACTGCGTTGATACACATCCTCCAAACGTGGCACGAAGCGTTAAACAGTAACCCGAAGTTGGACGTTCATGCTGTGTTCGTTGATTTTTCCCGTGCATTTGATACCATCAGTCATAGTCAACTGCTCATGTGCCTAGCCGACATAGGTATCAGGCGGTCCTTATGGATGAGCATCAGCAGCTATCTGGAAGGACGTACACAGAAGGTTAAGTGGGGTCCCTGTGTATCTAAGTCCCACGACGTCCTCGCGGGTGTTCCACAGGGTGGTATTCTATCACCAACACTTTTCGTCATCTGTATAAATACCTTGGATGCAAGGATGCCAAGGCCCATTGTTCCTGTCAAATATGCGGACGATCTGACAACCTCTGAAATGCTAATGGCGTCACTTCCTGGTCAAACGCAGAAGGCACTTGACTCCATTGTTGAATGGGGGGAGGACTACTCTCTCAAGGTAAACGGGAAAAAGACAATGGACATGGTTATCAGCGCAAGGAAGGAGGTAAACATTCCTGTTCCTCCTCATCCCACAATATCCGGACATGTGATTCAGAGGACTACGTCTTTCAAACTACTTGGAGTACACATCACTGCCAACCTTACCTGGGATGAACACGTTCATTTCATGTTGACGAAGTCCCGTCCACGTGTGTATTACCTTGCAGCTGCAAAGAAGGCTGGTCTCCCTACTGATGTCTTGCTCCAGATTTACCTAACTTTCATACGCCCCTTACTGGAGTATGCCAGTCCGGTGTGGGGAGGACTGCCGAAACACCTGTCAGACAAGCTAGAAGCCATGCAGAGGCGCTGTCTTAGAATCATTGGTATCCCATCTGACTCTCTGCCCTCACTATCAGACAGACGGGACGCAGCGACGCTGAAGACTCTACAAGACATACTGCGGGACAGTAGCTCTCCGCTGAGGGAGTTCTTTACTTCACCTCAGGACAGTTCGTACAGTCTTCGTCGGGAAGCCCGATACAGGGCATCTAGAAGTAAAACGAAGCGACATGAGATGTCATTTGCACCCCGCTCTGTAAGATTGTTGTACGAAAGTGCTAGATGATCGGTAAAGAATGTTGATTCTGTCATGTATATTTTCTTAATCCGATTGCTGTCTAATTTTAAATGTTGTAAATGTATTAATGTTTTAAAGTTGATTCTGTGACTGATGACGTATTTCATGTGTACATACATGCCAAGTCATCCAGGAATAAAGCTGAATCTATTTGTTATGTATCTATTCATAAGTTCAAATGTCAAATATCTTATTTTCCATAATCTACAAGTGGAGACGAGAATATAAGTTTTGCATAACTTGAGCCCGCCGTCGCTTTGTCTTTATCCATTCATTTGTATTATTTGATGTTTCCTTTGAATAAAAAATTTATCTATACAATTTTGTACGCGTGCTCAAGGGGGTCATTTCTCAAGTTTGTGAATTAAGCGAGAGGTGAACATCATTGATGATGGTAACCATTAACTTGCATTGACAGCTCTCTTTCTAAAGTCACTACACAATTTTCAGAATAAAGAACAAGTCCACCAGTGGTTTTGTGTCATCGGAGACATACTTTATCACTCTAACATGAGTTTCACATGATTGTAAAGGCAACATTACATGTTGATTCATGTTGGTAGACAAGTACTTTCAAGTTCGCCCGTCATATAAATTCTTTATTTCACTTCAACTCAGATAATGCAGGTCACCCTTATCCGCGGGGTAGCCTATATCCGTTCTATCTATAAAGACGGAGTATTTAGGGACATATACATTTCCCTAGATAACTCATACATGTACAACGGATATAGGCTACCCCGCGGATAAAGATGACCCTGCGCTACCTGACGGCTTCTGAAGAACACTTGATGGACTTTGACGTCTTGAGGGGTGTGCGAAGACCTTATTTCTTTCTTCCATCATTACTGTACAATTCAAGTCGGTACACTTTTATTTCACACATAGTTTCTTCAATATAAAGGAATCAATTCGTATTCAGGAATCGGGACCAGATGCATTGACGATTTTCGACACCCCCCTCCCCATCACACATGTAACAATGGTGCGTCAGTGCACCAAGTAGGGCTGGGTATCGGTGCAGCGTACCGGTACAAAACCGGTTTTTCTTATTGGACCGGTCCAGAAAAACCGGACCTGAAAAAATTAGGTGAACCGGATGTTGGACCGATTAGAAAATTAACAGATTATTTTATCAGGCATTCACACGTTTTGGCGCTTGCAAGTGGAAGAACATAACAAGAGTGAAGTAGGGTAAAGTTTGTAGTAATTTCTACCAAGTTTTACAGCCAATCGTACAGGTGCAGTTTAATAGCGTTGTAGGATCTTAAATTGCCAGTGAAGGTCTAATACTCCACCAAACAGATTTCTTTGTAGTCAAATGGACCATTGGTATGAGTCATACTGCATCAGGTCCAGGTTCAGGTCCGGACCTGGACCTGATCCTTTGGACCTGATCCGGACCTGGACCTGAATTTTCTGTACCGGTACCCAGCCCTAGCACCAGGTTAAGACCCTGTCACTGTTGTAGAGACCTTCCCTGACGGGTAGAACATGTCCATACATGGTACATACTCTCCAAGCAGAGGTTCGGCTCTTTTTTTACGTGTTTTAGGCGTTGTTTTGTCGGGCTTTCTATTTTGTATTAAAGGTTTTCTTCATGGCGGTGCAAAACAGTGGCGCCAAACGTCTGCTTGGAGAATAGTCCGCACACGTGATCCATGTTTCCGGTATGCTACACAAATCTATGTTCGCTCCCATGTGCATCGGCAACTTTCGGAATTTCTAGTGACTTTAAAAAATGGTGTCAGTTAGCCCTATACATGTTTACACTGCTAACGCCAGTTTACCTTACTCCGCGGGGTAACCTATATCCACTATAGTTAACTGCAATATTTCAAAATTTTGGGGTAAGCTATATCCGTTGTCAAAACTAACTGAATTTTTTTCAAAGTCCGTCAAATTCAGACATCCCCATAAGACCTACATGTATATTTAAAAACAACGGATATAGGTTATCCCACGGATAAAGGTGAACTAGCGCTACCATCCGAGACTTTTGTCATGTGGTCTATGTGTAACGTCAACTTTCATTATTCCGCTGTGCACCTCAAGCCTCCACATGTATATAGAGTGAAAAGCAAATGTACAGACATCTACTAAACTTAGCATCAGTAATATCCGATGCGTGCACACGTCAGATATCCAGGTGTTCAGGACATTGTTGAAAAGCTAGACATCGACAACACCTATTTTTGAGGTGGCGGTCTTCAGGTACACGGTGAAATTCTAAAAGCTGACGTTCGCTTCAATTCAAACCACGAATACCTGAAACTTCGGAATTGACAAGATTTGAGAACGACACGATATCTTTTACCGAATGTTACGACTTGGAACGTCCACATGCACTAATTTCAAGGTATGAAAAAAGTAGAAACAAGAACATACACATTTTGCACATGAAGTTGGCCTATATGGCTGTACAGGTCAAAGGGCACGTCCTTAATGATAAACAAAAGACCGTCATTTCATTTCCTGTCGAACTTGACCCCCGAACTATCCATTGACGTTTGAACTTGACATTCTATTGTTACCTTGACATGTATTCAACCTTGACCTCTGCCCCAAAGTCCTGATCTTGACCGTTGCCCCAAAGTCCTAATCTTGACTTCAATCCCGGAGTGTTGAACTCTGCCCTTTAGTCCTGAGCTTGACCTTTGCCCTTGACTTCTATCCCGGATTGTTGACCTCTGCCCTTAAGTCCTGACCTTGACCTTTGCCCTAATGCCCCGGATCTATATGGTCTATGGGTTCCTCGTCGTTGCTATCGAACACACAGTCGTCCAGCGGCGGCGTGTGCGTGGGCTCGGGCGCGGCCGGACGGTCCGGCATGTGTATGATGGCGATGGGCGGCAGGCGCATGCCCTTAAACCGGGGTTTCCGACACGGGTCCGATCTAGTTCTGCGCCTCTGTCGGGACAGCGCCGACTCGAACCCCGTCGAGACGGTCAGCAAGTCCGAGTCGAAATCCACGGCGACGCTTCTCGCGTCTCTAGAGGCCGCGTTGTTGTTGTCTCTCTTCAAGGAGAGTCTCTCCATCTTCCCGTACAGGTTGTTATCCGAGGCGTGGCCGCGCAAGTCTCTCGGCGACGGCAGGGGACTGTCGCACTCCGCCGCCGTCATGCTCGACAAGACGTCTTCGCTCTCGTAATACTGTCTCGAGTCGGCCGCGACTGGGTCGTCTTCGTCTTCCTTGACGTCTTCCTTGAGGCCGTCCTGTCTCCGTATCCCCGGCAAGGGCGCGAACTTCTTCAAGGAGAGCTCGGCGTCCCTGTCGCAGCCGACGTCCTCCTGCTGCCGCACGATCTGCACGATCTCGTCTATGTCCTCCCCTCCCGGCCTGCGCTGGCGGGAGAACTGCGAGTAGTCGGCTCCTGACGCCTCCCGGACTAGCGCCTGGCCGCCTCCGTCCTCCATGCTGATGTCCTCCGCTCCCGTGGGACGTCCTGGCGCATCGGAGTCGGGAAAATCAGCGGACGGGGGACTCCCGTTACCCGGGGAGACGGGCGGGGTTACTCCGGTCCACTGCAATGGGAGAGAAAAGAGGAACAACAGTTACTTTATAGTCGGTGTGTTGACACGGTGACGGTCAATGGTAGACATACAGGCGGACAGCAGACACAGTGTGTACAGTGAGCTTTATTGTACTGTATTGTATTGTACTGTGCATGCGTACTTGCACGCTTTCTAACTCTCTCACATGTACAGAGTAACATTTCCACGAATGGGGCCCGGTCGGGGAATGTTGGGGAACGAAAAGTGCATTATAGTAAAGTTTATTGCAAATTCTTGCCCGTGGGCTAATTGCAGGTAACATGACAGATTCAGACAGAGCACAAAATAATATCAAAGGTGTCTACTCTAGTCTAAAACTAGTAAAAGCTAACTCTAGGTCCTGGGCTATTGGTTCGACTCCTTTCTCGACAGTGGAAGTGGAAAGATCCCACCTTTTCTATTAATTATGTGTGGGCTTTGTGAAGCTAGAATGAGACTTGTTTTCTTTTTGTCGGTGAATGTTGGGAAGTTTGAATGGAATTTGGTGGCCTCTTCAAACAACTCTTTTCTTTCGTGATCGTAGAAAGAGCAGTTTGACATCAATGTGTTTCGTCTTCCACCATGTTTGACGTGCACTGTTTGCACGTTCTTTTACATACAGGAAGCTTTATAAAACACATCAAAACATAGAACGGACCAAAAATAATTCAACAGCATGTCTTGTGTATATTTATTGACATAAACTTAAAATTTTGATTCCCGCAAAAATCCCGGCCCGCGTACTTTTTATGTGTGTTTGGTGCCTTTTATATCATACTTTTCGTTCCCGAAAGCTGCCCCGGTTTGGAAATGTGACGCAGGCCTTGCGAATTGGTAGTATTTTGAATGAAGATTTCAAAGCCCGCGCCACACATCTGCTTGGAGATGACTGCTGGCGGGCCAGCCCGGTGTTGTGCGGAGATAAACAGGTGTCACGCCGTTACCATGGCGACGCTTAAGTACCGTGAGACCGCAGACGGAGGCTAGCCTCGATACCAGACTCCGAGACGAGCACGAGACTAGCCTGGACGCCAGACTGTATCCAGGGCCTACAGTGGCCAACTCCTAGAGGTGGGGTCACACGTGCGTATATATTCAAGTCCGTTTGAGGTGCGAATGAAGCTCTTAGTCTCTACCAGGCTCCACAGGTCGCGGGGAAAATAGTGCAAATAGGACAAATATAGATACATAACATGCCAGGTGAGTTAGCTGACCGAGAAGTATGGTTAGCGACCCAGCTAACTTCGCTGACATGTTACCTGTTTACGTTTGTCCAATTTCTATTATTTTTACAACGACCTGTGGGGCCTGGTGGAGGCAAATACTCCCATGCGCACCTCATACGGACTTTGATATATACGCAGGTGTGACCCCACCTTAAGTCACTTTCTCATTTTATCACGTGTTCAGCGCCAACTGTCGGGAAAAACATTTTAGAGACTGGTCTCCATGGCAACTCAACGACCCTAAACACGGACAACAACAACCAGGCGACGTTGCCACCCACTCCCCGTTTTTCTAAGGACATTGTTTATTGTATCATATTAGCTGTCCTTGGTGCTTCACAATACAACCTATATATAGGAAGCCCATTGAAATCCAGCCTTGAGTTACTTATACTCGATGGTATTGTGTCTGAATATCTTTTATATTAAAAAAAAGATGCCACGCTGCTTGTGTAGTAAATACTGTCTATGCACATAAAGATACGGGCTTATATGACACAACAGGTGAAGGGATTTCTACCAAGATACCCGAAAAATTGACCGAAAGGGTCGCTGAATGGTCTATTAGTGGCTGGCAGCTGGGCGGGCATAGATCGCCAAATCACTCAAATCGCTCTGTTAGCGCCTAACCTTCAACCCATTGTTGCAGAACACAACCCCAACCCAATATTGTCTCCCATAATACCCCCTTTTCACTAGGACGGCGCTCTCGCCGCGCTCTCTCAGCGGCCTCAAATTGATGTATTCCTCAACAAACTGTATAGAAAAGAAACGAACCTTTTGACACTTTCAGTGTTTTGTCGTCTTCTCGGTCACACTTTTACGTTTTGTATGATATACCCAGTGTGAAAGCTAAGGTTAGACATATCCTATTTAGGTCGCAGTGAGAGCGCAGCGCGATCGCCGTCTAGTGGAAAGGGGGTCTTATCGGTGGATGTGTACGCTGGCTTAGCGCCGGACACAATCCTGGGATTACATACTGTATAGGGTGTAGGCCTCGCCCGTATTATAGTAAGGTGCCATGGGGAATATGTAGCGTGTTAACGTTAAAGGAGAGACACACAAACAAGCACGCTAAAGAACCGATCGAACTATCTGAAAGAGTAGGGGTCTACTCTCCAAACAGAGGTTGAGTAGCAAAAATATAGTAGTAGTCGGAAAAATTACACGGACGCTCCTCTTCCG
>NC_049979.1:2353834-2375970 GCF_000003815.2 Branchiostoma floridae
ACTACTATATCTCCGCGACTCAACCTCTGCTTGGAGAGTATTGGGTCCGCCCCGGCGCTAGTGGATCAAAACCTACAGTCCGCTCTCCGGATTGACATCATGAAAATATGGTGTTCACCTGTTATACTGTCAAGCCTACCACAAATGTGGTAACGTTTCTGGTAAGAGAGAGTAGTCGGCCCACCCAATAACAATAGCATAACGTTAAACGTAAACCTCAATATAGGCTTATCTCCAAGCAGATATTCTGAAGGTAAAGTCATTACGTTTTCTGCAAAATAACAAGAAGTCAGAAAAAGTCGACTTTTTTCCTTTGGATATCTGCTCTGAGTTTAAAAGGCTATGACGGTAAAAACGTTTTTTTAATTTTGGCAGTCATAATTAAAAAAAATAGAAAGCGGTCGAAGAGTCCACCATCTGCCCATTATAGAATGCCGGAACAGCCGCCTGACAACCAACACAGAACATTTCTGTTTGTTGTTATTTCCATGTTTACGTATTACCGAGGACAACAGTCGTCCGATACAATTATCTACACAAAATCTATTCTTTCTGCCTGCGCTAGCATCCTATAAAAAAAGCTGGTAACGTTAGTTCCCCTTTATCCATAGGGAAACCTATATCCTAAAAATAGGGTATTGGGGGATCGCTAAGTCCATGGAAGGTAATTTTTCATTGCAATATCTTGATAATGTAGACATTTGAAACCCACGTTGTTGATCTGAAATCTCTGAATACCCAGCTTTTTAAAACAACGAATTTAGGTTACCCAGCGGAAAAAGGTGAACTAGCGTTACCCATAAATCTTGATTAACGACTTGAGGAAGTCTTGTCCCTCGCTAATACGAAGAAAATGACTTGTCTATTTGCCAGCAAATCCCCCCTGACAACGGCCGGACAGGACCTCTCTGTTTGTTTTTAGTTGCATGTTTACGTATTAGCGGGAATGACAAGCATCCTGAAAACACTCGCCCTGACGGATGCACCGTGAAAACAGTGTAATAGCAGAACGATACATGGTCCCACATAACGACTCATCAAGTCTGCAGTTCCCCTGATGACATGTAGAAAACACTCCGTTAAAAAACGGCTGGTTAGAAAAGACCGGTTCATAATCCCAGTGGTAACGAAAGGGTAGGACTGAGACAACAAAGCATATTTGTGAGCATTACCGTTCCTAGCGCCTTCTACCCAGGTATGCAGACCCTTTCTGCTCCACCACGCACGCTAAACTAGTCACCCTGCAGATGTTCAAAGTCTCCGGCTTGCCTTTCCCGCGTTTCGCGGCGTTTCCTACGTCTGTCCAGCGATGCACGAGAACCCAGGCCTCCTCTAGCTCTATAACACCTGAGACGTCAAGAAACGCTGCGACGAAAACATGCATAAAAAAACAAGCCGGATCTTTTAAACATCTGCTCGGAGATACAGACCACGTCACGGTGGCTTTGTGGTCACGACAGAAGACTCACCACTCTGTGGTTTCCGACTCAACCCCGCTGCTACAGGCCTGATCTCCGCTTCTACCCCGGCCTCCGTCTGGCCTTAAGGTTTGATCGCGCGCGGAGAGAAACGTGCCCACCTTTTTAATGCGGGCGTCGGGGCGTCAGACAGATGTTCAGTGAGCGCGGAGAGCCGATCTATTGTCTCCCACCACTTCACGTCCCACAAACAAAACCCTTACCTCTCCTCTCGCACACAGCCTCTCCAGCCAGCCGGTCGATATCCGCGGTGAAGTTGTCACGGGTGACGGCGGGTTCCCCTCGCCGCGGCCGCCATTGGCAGGGCCCGGGGTGCGTACGAACCTGGAGGACCACTCGGCGGCACTTGTGCGTCCTGTTCACGTCCCAGCGAGCCGGGGACTCGATCGTCAAGCGGTCTGGATATCCGGATCCCGGTGATATATTATGTATTTTTAGCAGCGTCAGATTGTCGGTCCACACGCGAAGATGGCTGGCTGCTTCAGTCAGGGTTCCTGTATGCGGCTCAGTCAAAGGACGTTCCCGGTCTGAATAGCGCTGGCACTGACATTTACGTGGCCTGATGTAGTCAGTCAGGTTCAGATCCACCGAACAAAGCAGCCCGGCACACAATGCACACACGCGCGTACCGTACCCCCGGGACGAGTTTAGCTCGGGCCTATGCGGGCTGCAGACGATAGTTTTTTTGTTGTTATCTCTCCTCAGTTTTACGCGGGAAAACGGACGTCCGGCGGTTCACCTGTGACCCAACGTCGTCCTGGCCACCTCAGCTCACCTCTTGTTTGTTTTCTGCCTTATTTTTCTCAATGCGCCCATCCTCCCGCACAAAACCCTCCGACCTGAGTCAACACCATTAGCCCACGGTTCTGCCGGGCCCATTCAGACCCTATCGTGACGGCTCGCTGTTGTCCGATCAACTCGTTTCCTCCCGGTCAGGCCGCCACTTCTCGGACTTCTCTCCTATAGCCACTGCGAACAGACCATCCAGAAGTACTGTTCTAAACTGTGTGTATCCTGTGTGTCCTCCTGAGCTCAACGTGTTGTGGTCTCGTTTAGAGCGCTGTTGGACACGCCTGGCGACCTCGCTCCTATCAAAGCCACTGGCGGGTATCAAAAGTAGACGTCCCCTCATTCAGCGATGTGTGTTTGCTGCGCCAATAGCCGCGCCCGGACAACATACGGTCACTGGTGATGCAAAGGTGCGCTCTACCCCTGCCGACATCCGACTCAAAGAACGCTGGGTTTTTTTTTACAACTACGAGAATCCTTGCACTAGAATAGCTTGTGAGGTGGGTCGCCTCTCTGACACATCTCTTGATAATATACGAAGTACATTAATGTCCGATCTCGACTTGACAGCTTAAGTGGGTAATTACATCTTGACAACGCCACCATGTGCAAACACTCCGCTCGTAAAATACAATTATTAAATGTGGATAATGGGCCCGTTACACGACCCGCGACCCGAGCACCAGGGAAACTGCAGGGGCCGGGAAAAACGTGCGGCAAGTTTGGTCAAACCTTCGGCAAAAACTGCTACTACAAGTGGTACATAGCACCAGAAACGTTGTTTATAAGAACAATATTGTGCGTTGAGTCCACCGCGTAGTCCAAACTTCTTCGTCGTGACCAGGTGTCGCCCTAACCAAATATTTTCGGCACCGTCGGCGTAACTATTTTCGCGTTTCTATCCCCCCGTTTATCAATTACGCAACAGCAACGCTCGATAAATAAGTAAACACCCCACTTGTGTAACAATCCCGTCAGAGAGCCGCTTCCACATCGGGTATAAAACCTGATCTCCAACAAGATCTCTACAGTGTCACTGACGAAAGGTAACGGATGTTAGCTGAAACGTCTGACCGTTTCCAAAATCATATCCAGTTGCTTGAGTTATCGCTATTTAGCGTATCTTATTACCTGGATGTCTAATCTTCGTCGACGTCACCGCTCCCTCGTTTTGCGAATCCGTTAATCCAGCTAATCTGAAGTTCAAAGTCACGACAAACACGTGATACCTTCACACCCGTGTGGCACGTAGTAAAGTTTCCGCTGACGTTAAACACGTAAGGAGCAAACACAACAAAGAACCCTGCTTAGTCAGGCGTTTGTTCGCCAAATCCGACTCCTTATACCCCTGTCACATTATCCACGATCTTCGGGCGTACCGATGGAAGATCGGCCATATCTAAGATCCACAGAGGTCTGCGCGTATTTTTCACCTGAGAAACCGTTCCTGTCACATATAAGCCACACTTTGCACTTTGTACAATTTTTGTGCCATAAAGTTATTATTACAAGCGAGGCTCGGGCGACTGCCGCAGAATCGTCGTCCGATCGATTTTCGCCAAATGTGACAGGTGCTATCATTGTCCCGTCTTGGGAGAAAGTTCTTAGACTCGATCGGAATGTCGGACGGAGGTCAAGGCGACGACGACGTCATCTCAGGCTGTTCTTCCTGTCGTTAAGACGCGGCAGTTTCAGCTCGTTATCTTGAGGAGACCCGAGAGAATGTCTCCGAACACTTAAAGGATCGTGGGGAATCTTCAGCGATCCGTCGTGCAGACTGCCTCGCCTGGGCGTCGTCATGGTGACCACGGTCTCCATGGCGACGTCTTCCCGACTGCGTGACTTGTTCCTGGGCTGGATCATCTGTTCTCTCTGGATACGCTGAGGGGGAGGGGGGTCTCTGGGACTGGAGGGGGTCTTGGGTCGGAGGGGGCTTGGGGTCTTCCTGCTGTCCCTGGGGCTGATGACGATCTTGGGGACGGTCGCGCTATAGGTCCTGTCCCTTCCCCCTCCCGGCTGTGCGCCGAAGCCGCAGCTGTCCTCCTCTTCCTCCTCCTCGTCTTCCGAGTTCATGTCCTCGTACCTGTCGCAGTCGGAGCCGTGGTCCCAGGGGGACAGGGAGCCGTGCGGGGCGGCGGGGGCGATCTCCGGCAGCGGGCGGAACCGCTGCATGCCTTGCGCCACCGGGCTTTCCTCCAGGAACCGGTCCCGAACCTCCTGGTGACGGACAAACTCCAGGAAGTCGTCCAGCGTGCCGTCTGGCAGCTTCCGTCCCGCCATCTTAACTCACGGGGCTGTCGAGACGTCTTCACTGGCTCTTCACAGGGGATCCTCCAGGTGCGAGATGTCTTAGGTTTCTCAAGACGCTTGTCCTTCCTCCTTAAGCTTGGGACGACTCCTTCAGACGACGGACGACGGTATGGGGAGATACTGACCACGGAAACGCCGGCCGTGTTGTGGTGCACGTCATAAATAATGGCGGTGTGAGGACAAGTGGCGGGTAAGAATCACTCCTGTCTGCTCCATCGCACGCTTTCAGCGCCCTTCCGCCGCGCTAGGACCTCTCCAGCTCGAGAGCTCTCCTCTCTTTCCTGGTTCGCTGCCTTCCGACTGAAGCTGGCTGAAGCGAACATTGTGCAGAACCGCGTTGCCACCAAATGCAGCCAGGAAAAAACATCACCACCGCCGCTACTCCAACTTGACCCCGCCATACGTGTAGAGTGGTCGAACCGAACGTGTTTTGGGAACTTGAACGGTTCTCCAGAAGCAGCAGTGTTACGTGTTGTTTCTACCCTCTATGGAGTATTACAAACTGGCAAATCTAACTGCAGTGCAAACGACAAAGGAAGCGGTGTCCGGTTATCCTCGCGTGCGTGCGGACACGTTCAAAGTTAGCCTTAGCCCGCTTTCCTCACGCTTAGATGGAAGCAGCAAACTCAATTCTGCAACCTTTGAACGCCAAATCGCCTTAAGTAAATAGGATTCCGAGGTTCAAAGGTCCGATAATTGAATTAAGTTTCTACCCCCTCTAAGAGATATGGAGATCCCATTACGATACTGGTGCATTGTTTTCTGCATCTGTAGAAGTGTTGAAATCCTTTAGAAGTGACCAGTCCTTTTCTATAATGTGTCCTGTTCTTAAGCTCCTTTCTGTCCTGCAGTACCGTGTAAGTGGGCCCAGCCCTCTGTCCTTGTCCAGCGTCTCTATATGAATCATTTAATGCAAATGTTTTCATATTGATGAACAGCAGCGATTTGAAACGTATGATGAACCTATATTTTCCGCGGGACCCGGTTATGTACGTTTGGAAGTTCAATCTTTTGTAAATGTTGTCGTTTTGCAATGGTTTGTGTTTTAGGTTGTGTGTGTGTGTGGGAGGGGTGCTATAGGTCGCTCAAAGTGAGGGATCAGAAGGAAATTAAACCCGGTCAAGGACAAGAGGTGAAATAGATTTCGAACAGCTTTATTCCGCAAGGAGTTCAATTTATGCAACCATTGCCTCTTTAGGCATTCCCACTGCTTGAAAAGCCGAGTTTACGTGGTGGAAACTCCTGGGCATGCACCCAGAAACTCGAAATGGTCGGGCATTCACGGTACGTATCATACCGGACAGACTGTCTGTCCGGGCAACTGGCACACCCGAGGATGCACGGAAACGAACCACTTCGTGCCCGGGACGTGTATAAGGCCCGAACGTTCCCGCTCATTTAGCCGCTATACTTCTCTATATACCCGGACACCCCACACTTTTGCCGTGCCGCACGGTAGCTCCATGCATAAATTACCGGGCAATTATCACCTAATTATCTACCTCGACTAGAGCGCGTTCATTACACCCTTTGTCATTAAAAAGAGTGTTGTTTTACCACACCTGCCGACCTAGGATTACCCCCCTTCCCATGTAGCTTTGTATAAGTTTCCTTTATTCTTTCAAAATGTACATGTGTATTAACTTTGCTTTTTGTTTTATTTTTAACTATTTTGGACTGCTCCTGGTGGGCTCCGTCGCTCTTTTCGCTTTCAAATATATGTCGGTCTGCTGCCATAGGTCCGGGTCATCACTATTTTCATAAGCAGTCGCCCAACTAACTGTATGGTCGCTTCCAATTTGATAACATAAACTCCTGTAGATCTCTTGATTTCTGCATTGCTGCTCTCACAAATTCGGGCGGTCTTCTACACAAACCGATGCTAGTCAGGAGCACGGGCTTGTAAAGTTCACATAACAGTAGTATTCAATCCATCGTGAAACGGCAGCAGCTAGCCCTTCTCGCGTTCGACGTAGTGACAAAGACCTTTCTTGCTGAAACTCAAACCACACAAAACAACAGCTGGGCTCTTCGGTGCACCGGTTGTTGCCCTTCTAAACAG
Source organism: Branchiostoma floridae (assembly GCF_000003815.2). NCBI lineage: Eukaryota > Metazoa > Chordata > Leptocardii > Amphioxiformes > Branchiostomatidae > Branchiostoma > Branchiostoma floridae. The sequence continues at coordinate 2,360,474 of NC_049979.1, forward strand.
AACTATGTCCCATGGCGTTGGTAGTTGGATGCAATTCCACAGCACTGAGATGGTGTCCGATCTTGACGTAGAGTATTTCCAAGCTCTCATTGTTCACTGGCCGTGGGGCCGTCTGGCGTGCATACAAAGATTTTGCTATCGGGATAGGAGCTGGGTGAAAGCACTACTTTACAGAAACAAGGTCATCTCTGAATGCCAACTGAAAGCTGGGATTGAATGATTTGAAAATCGTAACACGTGTGCTGATTGGTCTACCCAACTGCTATGTGGAATACAATTGGCTGCGATTTATGCGTATTTGCATATAGACGGACAAAGTAAGCTCAGAATTCAGCTTATTGTCACATGGTCGCAATTCACAGACAGTCAAACAATACAGTTAGTCAAACAATACCCACACGGTATTAGGTGGCAAAGTGCAGCTGTAATTGTTTACGGTTTCAGACATCACTTTGATGATAAACGTAACGTTTACTCTATCCTACAACAATAGTGAACTATATTAACCTCCTTGGTGCAACTAGCATTATCACAAAGCATAAAAACGTTACGAATACGAGGGCCCCGACGTGCGTAGTTATCAACTTCCCTGCCACAAAAAATTTGTTTGTCGTACAATGCTTCTATATATACATGTATTACTTTCATGCATATCCTAACAAAGAACACATTCAATTATCTACCCTACGCGTCATGCGTGTGTGTTTTCTGTTTATATAAACCAATGGGACCCATTCTTAGGCTCCTTTTAACCTCCTTTAAAGTATCTTGAAAATCTTTATTACATACTATTTGTATGTCTTATTTTCTTGTTCACTAACATGAGCTTGTCGTGTATCGTTATATATCATAAATAAACCTATCACAGAAGTTCTTATGTTTTTCCAAGGAGGTTAAAAATCACCTCCTTGGTTTTTCTAACCTCCATAGGCTTTGATAGAAATTGTTTGCGTTCACAGAAATCCTTCCAACAAATAAAATAATCATTTAACTACACCCTGTGTCTGGCCGGATAGCTAAACAATCAGAACGGTACCATAACATCAACCTGTACATTTAGTTTCAGTATGTGTATGCATTTTTCTTTTTTGGGGGGTGGCGGGATTTTTGTAGCCAGGCGTGTCGTGATCGCGTACCGACGCCATGTATTCAGAACAAAACATTGCATGTGTATTGTCTGGGGATTTTGCGTTCAGGGGAAATAGCAGTTTATTAACGTCTGTTTCTTTCCAAAATACTGTAGATTTTCATCCATGGGTATCTCAATCCCAAAAGAACCAGTAACGCGCCTTTTCCCGGCACGATCAGTAAATAAGCAAACGGAACAGAATGTTACGAAATAGACATTTTCAACTGTCAAACATTTTGTTGCACTGTAATATCTTATCATTCATGCAGCATGAGCAAACTTTGAAATTTCTAAAGTCACTCTGCGGTACCGTAAGTTAAATATACAAACGTTAAAATGTTATCAGGATCCGAAGCTTTTTTAATACAAGAAATAAGATACAGAGAAAGAAATTTGTCGTTTCTTTATTCTATGGATACTTTTATACTGTTTTCAGTACCATTTTCTTAAAAAAAAAAAAAACATTGATAGCAATTATCACTTCAATACCCTTCACTGACCCACTTCTCAAGACACGCAGTGTGCGGGTACCGCGAACTACTGGACATGGCCATGTCCGGCAATGATTGGGGATATTCGGCACCGGACACACCGTGGCTAGAAATTCGTTTATACGACCCGGACATGTCAAGTTCCACGGTAGTGTAAGAAACCAAAAATTGCCAGAAATTCTTGTTTTAGTGCAGTGTCCTCACCAAACAAACATCAGAGGTTTCGAAACATTTATCTAACGGAGATGTTGAATGATGTTGTTGTTGTTGATTGTTGTAATGATAATTGTTGTAATACAGAAAGATAATACCTCCAGAAATACCTTCAGAAGATCAATAGCTTACCGTGGACCCAGTGTCCAGAAATACCTTCAGAAGATCACACACGGCTTCAAATCTGACCTGTCTGGAACAACCTACCGCCAGACGCACACACGGCTTCAAATCTGACCTGCTTTAAGAGACTCTTGAAGTAAAAGAAATGACCAAAACGAGCGGGAACGCACTATGAACGCTGAGCTTTTGCTCTACTAATGCTTTTGTACCATGTATATATAATGATATATGTTGATAGATTTATTAGGACTCTATGTAATCTGTATCTCTGTTATATTCTATCTGACCCTTACCTCCCTCATGACCTCAATGAAAAGCGGCCTGCTGGCCGATTGGAGCTTCTCGTGAATAAATAAAGCTTCAAGCAAACTAAAACAACACACATCTACTTGGAGACCCCAACAAATGTCGTTCCCTTGTGACAGATACACCGTGACTCTACTACGGATGTAAACAAGATGGCGGCGGAAACGTGACACTAGTTCTGTGTGACGTCATTTCAGTGACGTCACGCAAGCATGTAGGAGGATGCGTTCCTTATTACAACTGTTACAGGAAAAAAACACCCCACATCTACTTTGATTCCTCGGACAAGTGCTGCGCTCCCTAGCGACGAATAGCGGATCGACAACAAGATGGCGGCAGAAATGTGACGTCGGCGCCATGTGACGTCATGACGGTGAAGTGTCACAAATATAAACCTTTCTCAAGCGGCGGCCATGATAGATCGAAGACGAGGTCAATGAGGCAAACAAACAAAACTTATTTCTAAAACCAGCTCCCATTTGCTTTACCCCCAAACCACACAAATATTCACAATATAAGATCAAATGATAAATATTCTAAATAGCGTTATGCACCAACAGATATAGCAATTTAGAGTAGCATAGACTGGCCCCATAGAGATCATTGAGAGATGATCATAGTGATTGTATTAAGAGATAAAAAATAAAAACATGATAATGCAAATATTTGACGGACATGCAGCCATCTAAAAATATATCAAAGAAGGTTTGGATATTAGAAACTCCTCAACTAATTATAAAAGCTTCCAATGATTGTAAGAAGCTTATCCCATACTACAACTCCTGTATTAGTTAGTTAAGCTATAGAACTGTAGTTATGTAGATGCCATACTTTGTACCTCGTACAATTGTTGTGCAATAAAGTTATCTCTTCAGAGTCTTATTGGTCGATTTTCTAAGGCGTATAAGGATATTCTTGTCTCTGGTAGAAAGTTTGATATTTGGTTTTCTTTCTGCTTTCAGACAAACTTGACCTTTTGTTCTATATTACCCGAATCCATTCAGCCAATGTGAAAAGGGGCACGGCAGATATTAGTAAATATATGATTTTGTTTTACCGAAAACCGATTAACTTGTTTTTGATGACACCTATATCCCAAGCATCTTTAAAACGCCACATCTTTAAAATTAATTGTGAGGGTAAGGACGCCTTTAGATCAAAGCAACCAGCCCCTTGACTTTACTAAACTAGTTTTATTTCAACATTCATTGATAGCGACTCGCAGTAATACCCCTGTCACATTTGGCGAAAATCGATCGGACGACGAATCTGCGTCAATCGCCCGAGCCTCGCTTATAATGATAACTTTATTGCACAACAATTGTACAAGGTACAAATTGTGGCTAATATGTGACAGGGGTTATAATTGTTTTCAGGTGAAAAATACGCGCAACCCTCTCTCGATCTTAAATATGGCCGATCTTCCATCGATACGCCCGAAGATCGTGGATAATGTGAGGGGGGCATTACGACAGACTGGTGCGTATGTTCATGTCGACGCTGCAAATAGAATACAACACACAAAGTGGAATCGAATAAAGCAGAGACTGGCACAATTGTAGGACATTAGCAAAGGTTCTAAATTCTCACAAGAAACAATTGGCAGGGGTTTTCTTTGATCAGAAGCTAGTACTGACTGACTGAAAGAGTTGTGTGCCACTAGGCAGTCATGCGACGCAAGCGAAGTCAGCATTTAGTGGTGTGTTGAGAATTCGCTTATTGTAAATAAATACCTGTCAAAAGGTGTTACGTTCCAAACAACTTCAAAAATGACTTCACGTGGCTCCTTGGGAAACCTCTCAAAAGACTCACCTTCCAACTTTAGGCACAGAGTCTTGGCACAACCACCTGTTGCCTTGTAACGTCTTGAAGTGGTCTTAAAGTTCAAGAAGCACATAAGAGCCCCCTCACCGGGCCAACTGCGGACGACTACGGACCCACTCCTGCCTTTGTTTCTCCGGGGTTGCTTAGATCTCTGACAGCGGCAAATAAAGATCCAGTAATGAATGTGCGTCGGATTAGTGTCGGATTAGCGGCCGGCTGAGCTAATATTAATGTGTACACAAACTGTTGCCGTCGTGCGACGTTTACGGTGGCTAATTGAGCGCACTCTTGGGGCACGAAATTCCGCGACGGTGCAGCCACAGTCGTCGTAGATAGGGGTGCGTACAAAACCGTTTCTATGTTGATGGACTGGTCGGGAAAAACCGGACCTGAAAAATTCAGTGAACCGGATTTTGGAGCGTCGACGTATGATTTTGATGCCATAAGATTTTCAAGCAGGCTGTGACAGAAACCAACCACCGACATGGATCCAAACCAGCAGTTTTCGTACCAAGACAGTTGAACTTTGCAGTAGACGTACAACTTTGTCCTCCAAATCGCTCGAATTTAACAATCGTACGACGATCGCACGACCTATGTGGCCGCGCCCTGAGGGAAAGACTGTCGCAGATTCTTGTTGAAAGTCCGTCTTGTCATAGGTCCGCTGAAAATCGTGCACCAGACAATAAATCGAGCTGGTAATGTAACCGAGCTAAGCGTACCTCAACTTAACATACCCGGCTGAATATATGTACCTGGTATATGTACTTACTACGTCAAACGTTACAAACCCTGACATCAAGTTTACGGACTGGTGCAGAAAATGTTGGGCACAAAGATCAATATAACGGCTCCTTCAGTAAATGTTGAAATCCGGGGACAAACAGTAGACACTCTATACGTGACAGTATGGCCAATTGTTGTCATCCAGCGGGTCAAAATGTCTGTCGTGAAAGCTTTGATCTTCAACGGTTCAGGAAAGCCTGATCGATAAGCTAAGCACGTTGTGTGAACGTTGATAAACTGCTGATATTGAAAAGGCGCATACAAAAGAACAAACGCTATAAATTACACTCAAGCCAGTCTGTCGAAATGTCATGCATATATTCGCATACATTTGTATGTTATATATAGAGAGAGAGACAGACAGACAGATAGGCAGACAGAGAATACGAATTTATTTCAATATCTACATGGCATATCGGTAGGCTAGCTTGACTAACATTTCTAACATATAGCTATTATATAGTTACAGTTAATAGTGTAATTAATAACGGTGGAGACAGAGAGAACGGGGCAAGAGAGGGGAAAGAGACGGAGAAACAGGCAAACGGACAAACGGGAAATAGCCAGACAGACATAAGGAAACTATTTGTAATGCTACTTTGACAAGTATAACCACATTCTAACGTTTCATGGCGTACGAAATATCGTGACAAAGTCTGATGAACTTGAAAAAAACTGGACGACACACAAACAGAGGTACAAACGTTGTACTTGGCACGGTTCAGGAATGTACACAACGCACAAAGGTGACAACAAAACAGCCCAAGTTGCGGATTCCTACCACCACAGTTTCTACCCCCGTTCCAAACGCTGCTCTGTACTTACCTTACAGGAAGCTGAAACGTCAGGTGGACTCAGGTGATACTCAGGTGAGCACAGGTGAGCACAGGTGTGCCGGATTCCTTCCCACCTTGGCTGCGCAGCCAGCGGGTCGCCAGAGTTTAATTAAGTCGCGGTTTACTCAATTTAAAAGTGCTGCGCTTCTGGGAAGGCCGAGTCGGCCCGCGGATTGCCGGGAAAACACATGACTGGGTCGTTACGTCACTGGAGATTAGACATCCAAGTAACGCTAGTGCACCTTAATCCGTGGGGTAACCTAGCTTCGTTGTTGTAAAAAAAACTGGGTATTTAGAGAGTTCAGGTCACGGCGACGTGGAATTCAAATGTCAACAGATTAGAAATATTGCAATGTGAAACAACCTTCCACCGACATAATGTCTTAATGATCCTCAAATACCCTATTTTTAGATACAACGGATATAGGTTACCATACGGATAAAGGCGAACTAACGTTAAGTAGATACGCCAAATTACTCAAGCTACTGGATATGATTTTGGTACGGTCAGACGTTTCAGATAACATTCGGGGGATGTCCACAACAGAACTTTGAAAAATGATGTCAGCTTCACCAGTTTCAAATGTAGGACGTCCCGGTTTAGTAACAGCACTCTCCCCTATTGCGCCAGACTCCTCATGAAATCGGGCACATTAGTGTAACGAAATAATATGCTGTATGTACGTATAGTGAAGAGAACAATGTAGAAAAATTGCAATTCAGCCCTTAGGCTGCAACAGTTTTTTTTTTAAATCTTATAATCCAATAAGCCATTTTATGTACATATATAACCTTCATCGACATGTGAATAAATGGCGCGGGACCAAGCGACGCCAGTTCTGAGGACTCTTCCTGCAGCAAGTTTACAAATCAAGAATTTAGCTCGGCCGAGTTGTCAGTGAGCTCTAAATTACAAGGAGCTATGACCCTGATGCCTACGAAGAAACTCTGCCATTTGTTCGTAGGCATCAGGTTCATGCCTCCTCGTAATTCAGAGCTCGCTGACAACTCGGCCGAGCTAAATTCTTGATTTGTAAAGCCGGCTTTAGGAAAATATGATAAATATGATAAAGTTGATATTGTTCTGCTTAACCGTTGACAAACGAGAGTCATTTATTTATACGTCAATGAAGGTCAGATATCTAAGATTGTCGAACCCCTGCTTGGAGTTTATTGGAGTAGATTTACATTATAGGGAAAAGAGAGCTCCTCTGCGTCAGGTCGTGGTCATACTTTACCGTACTCTCCAAGCAGAGGTTAGGCTCCGGCTGTTTTTAACGTTTTTCAGTCGTTTTTATCGGGCTTTCTATTTTGTATTGTTTGTATTGTATTGTATCTTACTGTATCAAGTTAGGTTTTGTTACAGCAAGATACAACACAACATAGAAAGCCCCCCCCCCCAAAAAAAACGACTGAAAAAAACGTTAAAAAAAACAGCCGGAGCCTGACCTCTGCTTGGAGAGTAACTTTACCGTACGAGCACAAACTAGGGGCATTCTTGGGATAGGCAAAACCCAGACAACATAGAGAAGGTGGGATCCTTCGTCTTCCACTGTCTCAGAAAAAAAAGGTGTCGAATCCAATAAGTTAGAATTTAGAGTTAGCTTTTAGACTAGAGTAGACACATGCCACACTATTTGTCACCTCTCTTGTTCCCTGCAATTAGCCATGCGTCGGGAAAGAATTTGCAATAAATTAAGTTGTTGTCTTTTTTTTCTTGCGATAGTCGTATTCAGTGGTCTTGTTCCACAAAGGACTGTCTTAGCTCCTTGTTAGGGTCGTTACTTGTACCGTTCCCTGTACCGGCCTGTTTTGGGACAAACCTGAGGCGTTCCGGAAAGGATTGCACGCCAAGTGTGTTCTTATAACCCCCCCCCCCCCTCACATGTAGCGAAAATAGATCGGACGACGAGTCTGCGAGCTCTAAATTACGAGGAGGCATGACCCTGACGGGAAGGGGGGAACTCTTCCATTTCTTCGTCGGCATTACAGTCATGCCTCCTCGCAATTTAGAGCTCGCAGACTCGTTGTCCGATCGATCTTCGCTACATGTGAGGGGAGTATAACTGTGTGTGGCGCGAGTTTGTTAAACTTTAGAGGCTGGAAAGGTTCAAACACAGGTACAAACTGTTGGACGTGACCGAGTCAGGGGGCACGCCGTCGTCATGGCGACCCTGACATGTACGGCGATGTTTAGAAACTTGTCCAGAAACGGCTAGATAACGAGTTCGGTACTCCAGTTAACTTTGGGAACGGGCCTATTGACATGCTTAGATAGTCATAGTTATGATAAACCTGTTCTACAACTAGATCTCTTTTTGCATATCAATTCACAACTAGGATATAAAAACCCTCTCCAGCAATATTTCTCAAGTGTCACTGACGAAAGACGCCGAATGTCTGTCTGAAACGTCTGTCCGTTTCCAAAAAAATATCCAGTTACTTGAGTAACTGCTTTTTGGCGTATTAATCAAGTCAGTTCAGTTCAGTTCATCCATCCGGTGTACGTGTAAAAAAAGCTAAGGGCACAGCCCGCCGTACGTGCAAATACGCGCTGTCTACGGGCCAAAACGTGGGCAATCTTTTGGGATCCGTAAGTGGTACGTACCGCCTCCGTACGAACTCGTAGGGAATCCGACGGATATTCGAGCACGCAGACACGCCGTAGAACTTTACTTGCAGGCAAAACTTTGTGTGCCATCGGACTGCGGATTCTTTACGTGCGACGTGCCTGCCCTGTACAACCTGAACGTTTTCAGAAATACGTGGCGGACGTGGCCTGTCAAAAAAAACGTACGGACAAATTGCACATACGGCGGGTTGTGCCCCTAGCTTTAGTCTGGTCGTCTCAGCGCTGTAAGACTAGGAGGGGATGAGTCATCACTGTTGCCCAAACACGGTGAAACTTGGACGTTATTATATGGACGGAACAAACAGAACAAACACATAAACCTGGCGGTGAACTTGACTTAGTCAGAGACATTGTGGCAATTATGTAGAACACCGCTCCTATAGCGTTGGTTTGGAAGCTATGTCTGCTATCCAAGACAAATATCTGACGACGAAACGCAGTTTGGTAAACTGTATGGCTTCCATAGGTACCAATTAAGTTGTACTCATTTGTGACGGGTTTTGTAGGGTGCAATGTACGGAACAAAGGCCACGAGAGCTGTTATAGCGTTCACCTTGGTTGTCATTCGGATGTGTGAACTCTTTTATCATCCTCTAAGTGCTATAAGATCAAGGCAAAACATTTGTCAAGAGTGTCGCATAAACAGTACGGACCTTGGACGATATTCTGTCGTAATTGTAAACAACTATTGCGATGAGAGAACCGCGCTTTTATCATACAAAATGTACCAAAGAAGTTCTCTACTTTGAGTACATCAACACGGAAGAAACATGTCATCTTTGCATACCTTGACAAAGAGAAACTGTTTTGTGCATTTCTGTTGTGTTCAACGCATACGAGCCCCCCCCCCCCCCAATAAAGCGAAGTATACACCTTTCTCACGCGGCGGCCATGATAGATCTAAAACGAGTTCAATGTGGCAAACAAAAGGCTGTCCATCATAATTAGCAGTTCGACCAATGGTAGCCGTTAAAAATTTGCATTATTATGTTTTTATTTTGCATCTCTTAATGGACTATGGGGTCAGTCTACACTACTCTAAATTGCTATATTTTTCGGTGCATAACACTTCTTGTAATATTTATTATTCCATCTTATATCATGAAAATTTGTGTGGTTTGGGGGAAAACTAAATGGGACCTGATTCTAGAAATAAGTTTTGTCTGTTTGCCTCATTGACCTCTTCTTGGATCTATCATGGCCGCCGCGTGAGAAAGGTGTATTACACAAGTCAGAGCCTGACATGTGTTTCGCAGATTGTGAGATTCCGATCATGCCTAGTTGCAGAATGAGCAGGTCGTCAAAGTTTGATTAAGTTCGAGTTGACTCAGTCTTAAGAGTCCAACAGCTCCGGGCCTTCTCCGGAATTGGAGACTGAGAACAAAGAATCTGTCACCTTTATTTTACATCAGTAAATACACAGCACAGAAGATGGAATGCACTTCACCGTAGACTGTACTATGTATGTTGATGGAAGAAAAGAGAGAGAGAGAACTGGTTTATTCATTACACACAAAGTCATGTACAAGATCGTAGTCCTAAGTACAAAAGAGATTATAATGGAAGGCCCTGCCTAAGTACGTTAATCAAATTATAATAGTCACAATATTCCCACTCAGCTGTACAACTTAAAAGTGTGGATTTGCACATATATATATATATATATATATATATATATATATATATATATATATATACTATACATCAGTAATAAAATCTCATTTCAATCTAAAACAGAACTATTGAAGAAGATAAAAAAGTGACATATAAAGTGTGACATGAATTTAAAAGGTCGACACAGTATGGTAGCGTAGTGTTCCTAAGTCCTATCTACCTACCTACCTAGTCTCATCCTCATGTCTGAGGGTTAAAAAGTAGATTCCTCACTTTAAACATATGAGTACCGTTTGAACAAACCAACCATTGCTAAGCTCATACAACCATACATTTTCGCCATTACCAAGAAGCGAGAAGTAGCCGAACTTCTATGTTCCACTATGACACTTTTACGGGTACATTGTATGTGTCTTTGTTTGTGTCTCAATTCATAAAAACAACAGACTAGGTCGGAACGCGGTTACAGAAACATGTCGGCAAAGTTTGTCTTTCGCGACCCTTCAGATGATAAACTCATATGAATTCATATCAATATCTGCGTAGCGAAAACATAGTCATTAAAATGATATGACAAGCATTATTGTTTTATCACATCTTGTTGGATTTATAGATCCCTTTATCAATGCGGCGTCAAGCTTCTGATTTATTACCTTATTAAGTGAACTCGCTACCGGCAATTTCGTCTCTTATTGTTTGATACTTAAATAGTGCCACACCGCCTTTAAAACACTTTGATGATTTTCCGTGCTTACTTTATGCAATCACCTTATCAAGTTCCTTATCTACGATTCTGTTACCCGTACTTGCTACCAACTTTATATGGCCTGAATATGAAGAAAACAAAGTAACCAAGACCGCCTTTGAAACGCATTTGCTGATTTTGTGAGGCTATCTTTATGTTAGTAATAGTGCCAAAGTCCTTACATGTTTAATAGCCCGTTGAGTGCACTTGCACCCGGTAATATCAGATCTTATCATGAACAAACGAGACCACACCGCTTTTTAAAAACACATTTTGCTGATTCTGCGAGGCTATATCTTTGTGCAAACACGATGTCAAATTCCTCCTGCACATAATCGCGGATTGATTGTACTCGCTAAGCGGCACAGTACGGTCTTATCGGCGAAGAAAGGGGACCACACCGCCTTTTCAACACGTTTTAATGATTACGCATATCTTTCTACAGCCCTAATATATATGTCGGATATAGAGATTACGATTTTTCAGCCGGTCATGCAATTTTCAGAGATCTGATTATTTATCACATTCATTTAGCTCTGAAAAGTATTTAAAATAAATAGCGTGATAACTCAAAAAGTTGTGATAATATATATTGGGTTTTAATATCTCATTAATTCACCAATTGAGAGGTTTTAGTATCTTATACTGGAGAATTAATGTGATAGCAACCCCCTTATCACATTAATTCTCCATAGAGATATACAGGTTCTTATATGGAGAATTAATGTGATAGCAACCCCCTTATCACATTAATTCTCCATAGAGTGATTCCACAATTCTTATATGGAGAATTAATGTGATAGCAACCCCCTTATCACATTAATTCTCCAAAGAGAGATCCAGGTTTCTTATATGGAGAATTAATGTGATAGCAACACCCTTATCACATTAATTCTCCATAGAGATATCCAGGATTCTTATATGGGAATTAATGTGATAGCAACCCCCTTATCACATTAATTCTCCATAGAGAGATTCCACTTTCTTATATGGAGAATTAATGTGATAGCAACCCCCTTATCACATTAATTCTCCATAGAGAGATTCCACTTTCTTATATGGAGAATTAATGTGATAGCAACCCCCTTATCACATTAATTCTCCAAAGAGAGATCCAGGTTTCTTCTACTGGAGAATTAATTCGACAAAGTTGTGATAAAGGCCTGTTCGTATCAGTATGTGGTTACCGTCACCAGTTCGCAGCATGCAATCGTTTCCGGAATTAAACACCAGACACGTTACATTTTGGTGTTACATAATGTCCTTTACTGGGGAAAAACTTTATGAATGTTACGTTCATGTTCTTCAGTTGGTTATATAACGTCCTTGTTTTGCAGAAAACTGTATACGTTTTGTCCAGACGAAGCGCCCCCTATTTTGCGAACATGAGACCGGAAAAGACGTCACAGGGTACTACGTATACTCCCCCAACACCACGGGAAAGAAAGTCATCTGGGTTTGTCCAAGGAGCTTTTTTATTGATTTGTCATAGAGAACTCTTAGAGTTCGTCAGGCCAGGTAAGAACAAGGTAGTTCCATTTTAGGTCGGGATCCCTTCCGAAAGACGAAAGCAATCTCTTACAAGTCTTATAACATGTCCGAGCCGAGCTAACCTGGAATCCAGCCTACCGTGGATTGGCCAGGTTTGATTGGCCAGATTGATAGCAACCCCCTTATCACATTAATTCTCCATAGAGTGATTCCACAATTCTTATATGGAGAATTAATGTGATAGCAACCCCTTATCACATTAATTCTCCATAGAGAGATTCCACATTCTTATATGGAGAATTAATGTGATAGCAACCCCCTTATCACATTAATTCTCCATAGAGAGTTTTCACAATTCTTATATGGAGAATTAATGTGATAGCAACCCCCTTATCACATTAATTCTCCATAGAGAGATTCAATGATTCTAATATGGAGAATTAATGTGATAGCAACCCCCTTATCACATTAATTCTCCATAGAGAGATTCCACATTCTTATATGGAGAATTAATGTGATAGCAACCCCTTATCACATTAATTCTCCATAGAGAGTTTCCACAATTCTTATATGGAGAATTAATGTGATAGCAGCCCCCTTATCACATTAATTCTCCATAGAGAGATTCAATGATTCTTATATGGAGAATTAATGTGATAGCAACCCCCTTATCACATTAATTCTTCATAGAGATATTCCACGAATCTGATATGGAGAATTAATGTGATAGCAACCCCCTTATCACATTAATTCTCCTAGAGATATTCCACGAATCTTATATGGAGAATTAATGTGATAGCAACCCCCTTATCACATTAATTCTCCAAAGAGAGATTCAATGATTCTTATATGGAGAATTAATGTGATAGCAACCCCCTTATCACATTAATTCTCCAAAGAGAGATCCAGGTTTCTTCTACTGGAGAATTAATTCGGCAAAGTTGTGATAAAGGCCTGTTCGTATCAGTATGTGGTTACCGTCACCAGTACGCAGCATGCAATCGTTTCCGGAATTAAACACCAGACACGTTACATTTTGGTGTTACATAATGTCCTTTGCTGGGGAAAAACTTTATGAATGTTACGTTCATGTTCTTCAGTTGGTTATATAACGTCCTTGTTTTGCAGAAAACTGTATACGTTTTGTCCAGACGAAGCGCCCCCTATTTTGCGAACATGAGACCGGAAAAGACGTCACAGGGTACTACGTATACTCCCCCAACACCACGGGATAGAAAGTCATCTGGGTTTGTCCAAGGAGCTTTTTTATTGATTTGTCATAGAGAACTCTTAGAGTTCGTCAGGCCAGGTAAGAACAAGGTAGTTCCATTTTAGGTCGGGATCCCTTCCGAAAGACGAAAGCAATCTCTTACAAGTCTTACAACATGTCCGAGCCGAGCTAACCTGGAATCCAGTCTACCGTGGATTGGCCAGGCTACCCTCGGGACAGCAGGGTCTTTCCACCGCCGGGGTAACGGTGGGAGTTAATTTGGCCATCCACGGGAGTGGTTGCCGGCTAATTATCCCTAATTATTAATCGTGAAAATTCTACAGGGTGTGGCCGATTATCCCGGCGGCTGGGACCTTACACTTGCCCCGTACAAAGCCTGCACTAACTACGGTAGGCCGATATCTTGAGGTTGGGGTATGGAATCCAGGCTAAGCCACTAGTAGACTGGATTCCAGGTTAGAGCCCAACCGACCCTGGGATCGAACTCAGGCCCGCAGATCCATAGCCTGGATACCATACCCCAACCTCAAAAATATCTTTTGTGTTTTTTAGGAGGAGGCGCGAATTCATGTTGGATTGGTGGGGCCACTCAGGGGGGTGTACTGGTGTACATATATTATAATTGTCGTGTCAATAAAGATTCGGTCTATATGGGTACATATACATATACATATACATATACATATACATATACATATACATATACCACTGTTTGCCCTTGCCCTAGCCATGACTCTAGGTGTAGAGGAGAAACTAGTTATAAAGGTGGCACCAATATGGAAGCCATGAGTCACGTTGAGTGTAGCAGTAGTTACCAACTTTGTTTTATAAAATGATACCAGTCTGTCACATTAACTTTTTATTCACCAGTGCACTTCTTGAATACATGAATGTATGCCTTGTTGGCTATGATACCATGTTTTGTCGTGTCAATTCTTCTTGTTTACATTGTTTACGGTGCCTATTTTGACAATGTGGCCAACTTGCTTTTTACCCATCTTTTTTTCGCCCTATCTCGCTATTTTTTCAGTCTGCTAAGGGTGTCTTACATAAAATTTCCTTTCTGTAAGAATGAGAAGTTAACTGCATATATTCCGACTCTATCGGTCTTCTTTAGTCTCAGTACTAGTGTATAAATTACCAACGTCTCCATGGCCTACCCTGGGAGCCAGACAGAAACGGGTAGCTAGCGAGATTTGTTCGCGAGTTTTGTTCAGCCCGCCGACCTCACATTGGCGCTCCGGGTAGTTTCAGCCGGCCCGGAGGAGTTCTCGCTACCCTCTTCCTAATCGGGCTACCCTGGTATCCAGAGAACAGCGCTAGCGCTCGCGGCTACGGTTCTTTCCCGGGCCGCTAGCAACATAGCCCCGTAAATCGAATTAGCCGGCCCGGCGACATTCGCCGTAATTCCCTCAGCCGGCTAAGTTGTACTCTGATATCCAGGGTATAATCGGGCTTAAACTCCCCGGGGCGCTAATAGGAGCTCGGCGGGCCTAATTGTCTTGGGCTACCGAATAACTGTCCCAGCCTGCCCGATCTCGGATAGCCCCCCAGGGTACCACGGCCTAGCAATCTGGATCCAATTCCATGGATCTGCTAGCCTGGTTACCAAACCCCAGCCCGATCTCAAGTATCTATCGTGCAGGGTGGCGTAATACTCTGGAATCCCACATTTACACATGCTTCCAGTACAAACACTCGAATATTATCAATAAAGGATCACATAAACGTGACTTGTACTTGTAGTTTCGCCCCTCATCTAACGGGAGACATGGGATGATGCGCGCTTGTTCACGTGAGACGTGTTAAAACTCCTGGCGCTACATAGGTACCAGGTAGTTGTCAGAGAGTGGCCAAGTTTTGATTAATGATTTTCTTATAACTTCATCTTTAATATCAAACATACTTGGATAAGAAATATATTCATACGGTTTATGAACCCTTAATCATCCTCCGTGTTACAAAAGTCAAAGTCTTTGAGACATTATGTTGACTTGACTTTATTCAGATCCACTTTTAGCTATTACAACATTATGTACAATGTACTTTCGTCTAGTCTCCAAGCAGTAAGCAATG
>NC_049979.1:2383952-2384673 GCF_000003815.2 Branchiostoma floridae
CTGGCCTTCGACATTTAGGTGAACTATAGAAGGATCTTCATAGGGAATTCTTTACCGCATTCGCATTTGTGGTTAGATGCGGGCTTTGGTCACAATTCTGTTGTTGTTGTTTTTTTTTCAAAGCCGAAAGAAAGCAGATACTTCCTGGAACACATGGCCGTTGCAAAACGTACCCAGTTCCTTGAGAAACTTTTCATTTTGCATTTAGCATTGATTGGCATGTTTGTAGCACTAGAAACTTTCCGTTACTGTCATGTATATGAGTGACTCTCCACTTGCTCAAGGATCTACCAAGTGTTGTGAAATTGAATGCTTTCATTCATTCAACCATTGTTGTTGTGAAATTTTGGGCAAAATATTATTTTGCAAGAAAGTGATGTCCATAGAAATTGAGCGAATTACATTGTAGAATGTAAAGTGTAAGTATGACTATATATATATAAATGGCTAGGTGTTCTTTACGTAGAAGAAGAGATGGTGATTAGCAAAATTATGACGGCAATTGAATGACTAGGTGGTCCTTATGTAGAGGTGATCACTTTTGCAGGTTTGACTGTATATCAATGGCCAGGTGGTCCTTATGTAGAGGTGGTCACTAGTACAGGTTTGACTGTATATCAATGGCCAGGTGGTCCTTATGTAGAGATGGTCACTTGTACAGGTTTGACTGTATATCAGTGGCCAGGTGGTCCTTATGTAGAGGTGGTCACTAGTACAGGTA
>NC_049979.1:2392033-2410833 GCF_000003815.2 Branchiostoma floridae
TATAGCTGTATGATCAACTTAGAAAACTAGAAATATGTAGAAAGTTGTAGGATTAATGTTTTCAGAAATTGTGGACAGTTTGTTAAATGTTTTCACAAAAATGTTTCATGAAAATAAAACTTTTTTCATAACCTGAGAGAGTAATAAAGTACATATTACAATAAAATGTTTCATATTTCTTGTCCTTCAAATGTGTGTGCGTGTGTGTGTGCGCACGTCTGTGTGTGTGTGTGCGCGTCTGTGTGTGTGTGTGAGTGTGCGCGTCTGTGTGTGTGTGTGTGTGTGTGTGCGTGCGTCTGTGTGTGTGTGCGCGCGTCTGTGTGTGTGTGTGTGTGTGTGCGCGTCTGTGTGTGTGTGAGTGTGTGTGAGTGAGTGTGTGTGTGTGTGTGTGTGTGTGTGTGTGTTTGTGTGTGTGTTTGTTCTACTTTTGTTATTATGAAAAGTTGTAGTGGGACAGCCCTGGATACTAGTGGCCATGTACATTACTCTCCAAGCATGTAATTTTTCTAACTACTACTATATCTGTGCGACTCAACCTCTGCTTGGAGAGTAATGTACATGTAGTCAGGGTTGCCATCTAACGCCATAATTACATTGTTACTGAAAACCTGAAGTTAATGAGAATCCCTGACAATTCCTGATGATGTGCCTTTAGAATAAATGATTATGAATATCAGTGCCTTTGGGGTACAGAACATCCCTAGAATGGGACATACTTCAGGAGAGCCACAGCTACACTGCAGTGCACACACATAGAGCTGACATCAGAGTTGCATTCCGAACAGTAGAGGGCTCAAAATGGGAATACAAAAATAGAGGCACCTAAAATTCTTGAAAATCCTCCTTTCCCTTGAAACTTCTGGCCCAATCTAGAGACTTTTGGGATTGGAAACAGGTATGGACCGTATGGTCTAACTAAGCTTTCCCATTTTGGTCAAATTTTGCTCATTTCAGCAGTTTCATTGACAAACCATGCAAGCTTCAGATCTAGCACTCGCACTCTCACAAGAAGGATTACCATAGAGTGGATTAAATATCATCAGCCCTGGGAGCATCTTTGCTGGATTTGCTGCAGTTTTAAAGAACAATGTGCAATGACATGTGCAATAGTTAGAAAAGAAATTCACTGAGACAAAAAAAAAATTATCAGATCAAGGGGTTTATGGAAAAGGCTTGGCTGTCTACCTGGGCTATCTACTTGGGCTGGCTATCACGTCATCCTACTTATAATGGACCTACGAAAGCCTATAGGGACAAAAGCTGTTTTAGCAGTAGGGATTGTTTGTGCTCAATAAAGAAGCTATGTGTGAAGGAACTGTATGTGAATGGGCTGTATATGAAGGAGCTGTGTTTGAAGGAGCAGTGTGTGAACGGGCTTTGTGTGAAGCAATTGTTTGTGTTACATAACCCAGAGGTTCTGGATTTAAACAAGTTGATATGCCACTGATCCTGCACCCTTTGGAACACAATTTATCGGGCTGATTGGATTAGTCTTAAGACTGGTGGCCGGTTGGTCAAAGCCGTCCAAGAGCCGTTCTTTAGTGGCTGTCAGGGTCCATGTCGATTGATTATATGAATAAGTTTTTCCGATTTCATTTGTCACTTTACGGCACATTTTGCAGATGCTTTGTAAAAGTGTGATATAACTTTTTGTTGAAACGATAGAGAATTGATAAATGTCTATTTATAATCAAATCAACATGACCTTCAGGAGATTAGATAAACTCTTACCAAAAGATGGGCTGAACATGCAACAGTTCAGGTCACGTTCGACGCTAAGCTCCTTGGATATGACCTGTCGCATTGTGTCGTCCAAACACATACACAGCCCATGTTTAGCACCCCCTCCCATATGGTATGTCCTGAAAAGTTCTGTGGTGAAGCATGCCCTTTCAACTATGACATCTTGGAAGATACCATAATGATTGCTTGTTGGGAGACAAAGGGGGTCAAAATCATCTTGTTTACTGCGTCTAAAATCTCTTCTGCTAAAGACCACCGATTATTTGACACTTCATCATAGTTATAGTGTCATAGATAATGTGACATGAACATGTGACGTAAACAAACAACAAGAAACGCACAGTAAATAGTACGTTCTGATCAATGTCCTGATCACCGATCCATCGCATGGTGTTGGAGATTCCCCTTGTGACGTCACTACCTTTCAAGTTGCATTCTGTGAGGCGGAGGTGCAGTTTTCGTTGTGTGTTCGCAAACTCGGGAGCGCTTCGTCAAAATAGACTTTATTTCCGAGTTTCATTTGGTTAGGCGACAGCAGTAAATATTATGGATGCCATCACGCCTGATTTCAGACAAGAAAGCTTCTGAAAAAAAAGCCTGGACGTTAAACAAAATCAACTGAAAAAAGAGTTTTTAAACATCGAATTACTGAATTGGTCTGTCTTCTATAAAAAAAATTACTTTAGATTTGTCTATCAAAGAAAAAAAATGTAACAAGTGGGGTTCGAACCCACGATCCACGGCTGCAAAAGCAAATCGCTATCACCCAGCGGCTTAGACCAGGCAGCCACGCTGACTCAATTACGTTATCAGGCGTATAGAAGAGCTATTAGACCTGGGTTTGGTTAAATTGACCGATCCATGCATCTATCCATGCAAACCAACCCGTTGAACGAACCTCGATTCAAAGCGTATACGCACCAGCAAAAAAATATGATTTTTCCCGTCTGAGATTGCAACCCTTGATAATAGAATAATTGAACGGACTTTGAGTGTGTATAGTGTAGTACAATTTCATTATTCTATTATCGCTCTGTCATACTTGCCATGCACTATACCGTGAATAACTGTCGAGCAACAAAGCTCATTCATTCCATTACTAAAAAGGCCTAGAAATTACAAAAGAAGAAAAAATATGAGTTCCACGAATCCATACATGCTCTGAATGATTTTAACCTTTACGGCTGAAATATTATGTGTGTTTTTCATTAATCATACAAACAAGGTCCTCGTGGGCATACCTTATTTTTGTTGGGCATCTCTCCACCAAGTTAACAGAAGTAGACAATTCTATCTTAAGACTAGTATCGAGAGGAGGCCATACTAGCATTTTCTGGTCATTTATGCAAACAATTATAAGTCTTCATTTACACAATTTATGTTCAAGGATGTTAACCTCCACGTACGTTCCAAATGCCACAAGAATGAAATTCCAGTCATTTACAACTATATCAGCTAGTTTCTCATTTGCTATGATGATAATGCGAACTATAAGGGGGTTGCTATCACATTAATACTCCAGTAGATGAGTACTGGATCTTTCTTTGGAGAATTAATGTGATAAGGGGGTTGCTATCACATTAATTCTCCATATAAGAATCCTGGATATCTCTATGGAGAATTAATGTGATAAGGGGGTTGCTATCACATTAATTCTCCATATAAGAATTGTGGAATCGCTCTATGGAGAATTAATGTGATAAGGGGGTTGCTATCACATTAATTCTCCATATAAGAATTGTGGAACTCTCTTTGGAGAATTAATGTGATAAGGGGGTTGCTATCACATTAATTCTCCATATAGGAACCATGGATATCTCTATGGAGAATTAATGTGATAAGGGGGTTGCTATCACATTAATTCTCCATATAGGAACCCTGGATATCTCTATGGAGAATTAATGTGATAAGGGGGTTGCTATCACATTAATTCTCCATAAAATTATTGTGGAATCTCTCTATGGAGAATTAATGTGATAAGGGGGTTGCTATCACATTAATTCTCCATATAAAAACCTGTATATCTCTATGGAGAATTAATGTGATAAGGGGGTTGCTATCACATTAATTCTCCATATAAGAATTGTGGAATCTCTCTATGGAGAATTAATGTGATAAGGGGTTGCTATCACATTAATTCTCCATATAAGAATCCTGGATATCTCTATGGAGAATTAATGTGATAAGGGGGCTGCTATCACATTAATTCTCCATATAAGAATTTTGGAATCTCTCTATGGAGAATTAATGTGATAAGGGGGTTGCTATCACATTAATTCTCCATATAAGAATCCTGGATATCTCTTTGGAGAATTAATGTGATGAGGGGGCTGCTATCACATTAATTCTCCATATAAGAATTGTGGAACTCTCTTTGGAGAATTAATGTGATAAGGGGGTTGCTATCACATTAATTCTCCATATAGGAACCCTGGATATCTCTATTGAGAATTAATGTGATAAGGGGGTTGCTATCACATTAATTCTCCATAAAATTATTGTGGAATCTCTCAATGGAGAATTAATGTGATAAGGGGGTTGCTATCACATTAATTATCCATATAAGAACCTGTATATCTCTATGGAGAATTAATGTGATAAGGGGGTTGCTATCACATTAATTCTCCATATAAGAATTAGATATCTCTATGGAGAATTAATGTGATAAGGGGGTTGCCATCACATTAATTCTTCAGAAGAAGACTGAAAATCCTTTGGCGAAAAAATAAGACAAAGTTTTTTTCTTATCGCTATCACATGTTTTGTAATTATCACGCTATTCATGAGAAATACTATTTTGAGCTAAAAGAATGAGATAAATAGCTTAAGCTATTTTCAGTCTATTAACTTAAAGGCTAACGTCACATTTCCAAACCGGGGCTCGGTCGAGCTGTTTGTGGAAACGAAAAATAAAAACGTATACTTAAAAATACACACAAATAATGCCCACGACTATTGTCTTTACATCTTGAGTAATTTGGTGTCATTTATATCATACTTTTCGTTCCCGAAAACTGCCAAGCCGAGCCCGAATTGGAAATATGACCTAGGCCTAAATGTTCGTATGGCGTAGACCCCCGGTGCAATGGCCTGGTGGGCATATAATAGTGTTAGCCTTGCAGTCGGTAGGTCGTGAGTTTGATCCCCGGCCGAGTCATACCAAAGACTTTAAAATGGTACATGCTGCTTTCTCTGTTTTATAGCACTCAACCTTTGTGAAAAAGTATGGCAGTTGAACACACTTACCACTACCAGTGAACTAGCCCCCCTGCTGCAGTGATTGCACAAAGTTTTGTGGACCATGGGTTCTTGAGATGGAGATGGGCGCCGCCCTATGCACCGTCTTGTGCGGGGAGGACTAGAACTAACTAACTAAGGTATTTTAGTGCCCAGGAGTAGTAAGAGAGAAGTTTGACGCTCGCATGTCACAATATCTGTCTTTCTAGGATAACACGTTCATACCTCCGATCCGTGCAAAAAGATAAACCATGAAATAACTTAAAATGCATATGTAAATTTGTATAAGACATACACCAATTCTGCGTCTTCTACCAATATTGTATAGAATTTACCAATAGATTGTGATAGATTGATACAACTAACCAAGAGTATTATTATGCAAAAAGTTTTTGTTACAACTGTAAAGTTTTATTGTGCAATAAACTTCGACTTGACTTAACTCAACTACGGCGGGCTTACATCTTAGTGTTACGATGTCAAAGTGTGAAATTCGTGCTATATCCAGCCCAGTCGAGTGCACTTGGGACCAGCAATACGCATGTCTTTCCCAGGGCACAGCAAGTAATTCAGCGCGCGCATCGATTGTCGACTGATTTCAGAAAACAACAACAAGGATTTTTGTAAAAGAGGCACCGATATGGAAGCCATGAGTGTACTTGCCATATGCATGTTGGTCACAAGTGACACCAGTCACCCTCACACTCAGGGTTGACAATCACGGCAAAGCCTATGATATCAACCCTGACAACTCAGCCGCAGTATTTGGTTATTAGGGGTGCCTTGCTTATGAATATTAATGAGCTTGCCCTTATATGGGTAGTCAGCCGTTGGGGATCGGGCATCGACATGGTGAGCAAACAAAGCCATGGTAATACGTAACATGATTGGCTGATAGCTTCCCAGCGGCCTTTGCGAGACAGCTTGCGACAACAACAAGCCCAAGAAAGGCTTATTCTCTGATTGGTCGACAGCTTGTTTGTGGCAACAATCATAATAGCCACTAATAGGGCATGGGATAGCAGGGCCCCATAAGGTAATGCCGTTGGGGACCGGGCGTTAGGAGGATGACACCAGTCTACCGCAGCAGTGTCACCTTTACTACACTAGCACACGTCTTGAATACAGGAATGAATGCCTTATTGGCTGCGATACTATGTTTCGTCGCATCAATTCTTTCTTCTTCTTCTTTTTTTGCGATATTTATTGCGTATCTTTGGAAAATTTAGCCACCTTGGGTTTTTTTTTTACCCAACTGGTTTGTTCGCCCTATCTCACTATGTTTTCAGTCTGCGGAGGATGTCATCCATAAAATCTACTTGCTGTGGCCTCATGAAAAGTTGGGCGCAGGGCCAGGGTTTTACAGCGTGGTTCCGGCGCTATCTGGGTATCCTGGGAGGGACGCTCTGATAACGGTCCTTCCCGTCGGCCCGCATTCCTTCCGCAGACTTTATCAACTGACTCTATTTGATGTTCATTAACACATCGAACATGATTGACGGTTTGGGGAGACCTCTGTGTTTGCCCGCTACATCGATCGAGCCTCGTTTGGCAAGCTGTTTTTTTAAACGGGTTTGCACAGTGCAAGGGGACGGAACCACCTTCTGGATAATACCCTCTTTCCATTATAACCCCCTCACATGTAGCGAAAATCGATCGGACGACGGGTCTGCGAGCTCTAAATTACGAGGAGGCATGTCCTTGACGGGAAGGGGGGAACTCCGCCATTTCTTCGTCGGCATCAAGGTCATGCCATGTGAGGGGGTATTACTATTAGGACGGCGCTCTCGCCGCGCTCTCTCTGCGACCTACAATATATATAATTTGACAGACAACTCAACGAATTGTATATAAAAGAAACGAATCTTTTTACACTTTGTGCATTTTGGTGTCTTCTCGGTCACACTTTTACATTTTGTATGATATGCCTAGAATAAAAATGAAGGTTACACATATCCTATGTAGGTCGCAGTCAGAGCGCAGCGCGATCGCAGTCTAGTGGAAGGGGGCCAAGCTGCCACTAAAACGGCGTCTTTTTGTCCTAAATTACAAACATCATGAACAATCTGCATTTTTCCCACTTTGTACATCTCTGTCAAAGTTACCTGCATACCTGAAAATATCATGGAAATCCGTCGTTCCTTTGCTCAGTTATCCGCCAGGAAAGGTTCGCTTGTAAACTCCACTGCAGTTCCTTAGCGAACTACTAGGTGGGTCGAAACCTTAACGATTCCTTCCTCACATCAAAATCTATTTGCCACCCAAATATCAAAATTATGCGCATGTCAAGGTCAAAAGATACAAAAAGTTCTGCTGCAGTACCAAGGTCACACACCGGGGGGCCCCAAATCGACGTTGACCTTCGTCTTTCCTATCCCTCTCCAAACACCAAATGCCATTACGATCCATTCTGAGGTTTTAAAGTTATGCTGATGACCACAAATATCCACACTGTGTCACACACACACACACACACACATGCGCGCACATACCAGTACACACATACACACACTCGCGCGTGATGATTGGCTACTTCATACACCTAAGTAGCACAGACAAAGTCAAAAGTTCTGATGAATTTAGACAAACCTTTGATTGTAAAAAAAAACATCTATGTCTACATTTTCAGCATCACAAAGAAGCGAGAACACGTCGAATTCACTTAGAAGAATATATATAATTCTTATCTTAGCTCAACATCGTATGCACACTATGCATCTGACAACAACATGTATTCTTTTGTTGCGACCTATAGTTAACCCATGCGATAATATATATGTACAATAAAGCTCTTCATTCATTCAGTCATGAAAGGTAGAAAAACGTGCTCGGGTGAAGTTTGCTGGAGAGAGACGTGACGCGGGGAGTCATTACCTGCGTGTAGTCATGGAGACCGCACGTAACAGCAAGTTCATGACTAACGGCGGTTCTAGAATCCTGGCAACTGTCAGGTGGCTATAACTAGCGCTATAACATGCTGGTAATCAGTTCGCATTTCAAGAGCCATATTTCCATCCAGTTTGAAGTACTGTGAAGGTATCGACAGGCTTTTCTTCCGTCCTCTATCGCATGTATCAGCACCTGACACTGGACGTGCATAACTTTAAAGTCACACTCCCAGACTTATGAGCACCGTATCTTACACACATACAGATGATCTTATACATATCTACAAATTGCACAGTTTATATATATACGGTTTCTCACAAATTCCCTTAGACACATATTTCATATGCTCAGTATCACTTTTTTTTTAACATCATTGCGATGAATATTGCCATTGGCGTATAAAATCAACATCAACGTATCAACGGAAGGTACCCAAAGTCCGTCGGAGGTCCATAAACGGTATAGAACGTTGCCGCATTTAAGATACCCTCTGTTACTGAAAAATCTTATTCCTCTATCAGGGGGTAATGCTGCCCCTAACCGCATGAGGGCGTTGTGGCAAGGACAATGTGGTCCCAAACGTGATTGACTATCTGAGTGCACAGTTCTGAATATCCCATCACGACTCATTCGGCTTACCTCCGCCTTGCAAACGGCCGTTGCCACTTGAAATGGTCGATGTCATGTCGCAAAACGGTTACAGTTTATTACATATACATGTGGCATGTTCTGTCTACACGTGATATCAAGTGGCGAAGAATTGGTGTCTTTTTTCACGAACTTTACAATTTTCCACTGTCGCATATTGGTAATTGAAGTGTTGCTTCGGATATCTACATAACAAATGGCAACGACGGTCACCGTTTCCAAGACGTAAACGTGCCACGGCGCTAACCTCTACCAGGCTCCAAATGTCAGTGGAAAAATAGTAGAAATAGGCCAAATTGACAGAAAACGTTAACACACTGGTGGCACACTATACACTAACCGGCCAAAATTCAAAGTTTGTCCATGTCCCTGTGTTGCCAGCTCTACGTTCTAGCCGGCTAACTCCACTGGCATGTTGTATGGCATCAGTATTTGGTCAATTTCTACAATTTTTCCAGCGCCCCGTGGTGCCTCTTGTACGCTAGGCTACCACGGCGGCAATGTTCCTGTCATTCGGCCGCCTCTGCGTCTAGTTCCTGTTCCCGGCTTTCCGTGCCGTCTGGCCGCGTGTCCGCATCGGTACCTGTTTCACCACCCTGACCGTCCTCCAAGTGGAACGAGACGTGCCTAGCAACAGTTTCTATGGCAGACGCGTCGTTCCTAGCAACGGTTTCCACGGCCGACGCGCTGTGCCTAGCAACGATTTCCACGGCCGACGCGCTGTGCCTAGCAACGATATCCACGGCCGACGCGTTGTGCCTAGCAACGGTTTCCACGGCCGACGTGTCGTCCACCACGGCAGGGTCTCCCATCATCTGCTCTACGGAGGCGCGGAACATCCTGTTGGTGTAGGCCAGCTCGTTCAGGCGCTTCTCGGCGTCCACAGCAGCTTTCTTCCGGGCGCGCGCCTTCGGGCTGTCGATCTTTCGGGCCAGGAACTTGCGCTGAGCGCTCTTCTTGGTGCTGACCCTGCCCTGGAGGAGGGGGAGGGGCAAAATGTACTATTTTACACACAAAAAAAAACATGTCCTATTTTACAACAATGCAGCTTAGGTAAAACGCCAATAGAAGTATGAAGACAGTCTATCCGAATGTAAGAGTGTTGAAATTTGTCATCTCAAGGCAGACGTGTCAGCTGGAAAAAGAGAAGAAACATTTGACCAAATAGAGACAAATAAGTTACTATATGGGGTTTCAGTCAGTCTTTTGCTAAGTTCCCCTACCTGTAGCCACTCTGAGAGGGACGGCGTGAGATCGCGCGCGTGCAGCCTCTCCAGGTCCTGGTACACCACGTCCGACTCCTGGCTCAGGGACCGCACCTGTGCGGGGGGAGGGAAAGAATCAAGTTATCATGGAAGCTCATCTTTGTTGGTAGTGATCTTAGGACAATGCTAAACTTTCTTCCAACACAAAGGTATACACAGATCAAATTTTCAACGACCACTGTCGCCTTCTTCAGGATCAATACTGATCACTGATCAATGCATCAGTATTGATCCGGAAGAAAGCGAAAGTGGTCGTTGAAAATTTGATCCGTTTGTTGGAAGAAAGTTTAGTATTTTACTGTGAAAAGTCTAGTCGATGGTCGCAGATAGTCACGTACTCTCTACAGGACGTGCGGTTCTGGTATGTTTTGCACGACCTGTCTAGTCTTTACCGAGTCATCTCTTCAATTTGAGAATACGTGTTGAATTTTACTCATAACATCATCATCATCATCATGGCGACCATCATCATGTTTTAAAAAACCATCATCATCATTACTCTTCACTATATTCATCATCATCATCTTCATCAACGTTACAGCAGCAGTATCTTCATCATCATCGGCTACTTAGCTAGTTACATTAGGACGGAAATGGCAGAATTGATAACAACAGGTCCAAAATGTAAAAACGTCAACTGTTTCTCGTTAAGAAAAGTAGAATTTTCCAAGCTTTCTATTAACTGAAGTTGACAATGTGGACGCATTTTGCTCTATGTTGAGTTGACCCTGGCATCATCCCAGAGTTAACGCGCCCTCTAGCGGGATCCATCCCACCTGCAGATATGATTATCAGAGAAACACTTCCGTCGCGTCGCTACTTGACCTTTTTACGTCATGTTTTGGTGCTTGAGATTGACAGAACATGGCACGCAAGTGTTGTTGAGTAGGGAAACACGACAGGTGCAGAACATGGCACGGCAAGTGGTCTTGAGTAGGGAAACACGACAGGGGCGACCTTAACACAGACAGGTGCGCTATTATATGCAACGTTCCTCCGGATATGACTGGCTGTACAAGCTATCCAGCTGCAGTAAACAATGGTATAGACTGACAAGTGGGAAACAAAAAAGACAAGTGCTTCCCGCCCCTGTTTTCTCCATTATAAGTCATCCTAAGGAATTCTCGGGTTTCGGAAGACAAAGAGGTGAATGTGTCGTAGAAAACATATGTCTCAGGTACTAGGTCGTACCAGATTTGCAAAGAAATCCTAAGGATAGACCTGATTACTAGTATCTTTGTTTGTCTCTTTTCTATCCGTTACATGTACCTGCGAATGTACCTGTCGATCATTCTTAGTTGTTACAAATGAGAACATGTATAGGTAGTTCATTCTTTCGAACCCCCTACAGCTTACAATATCAATGCTAACTTAACAGTGAGATAATCATAACGTTCCTCAATTTTATCTAAGTAAGAGCTGACTGAACTCTTTTCAGATTGCCTTATTCACCCTATATTCCAGAATAGACATGATAATTGGACCTCTCTCGGCCATCACGTGACACGATATTGTTCTACACCTGTCTTACCTCCCTTAAGATAACGCTTGAGACAGTAATATCAGGAAAGTGTCGTACACCTGTCTTACCTCCCTTAAGATAACGCTTGAGACAGTAATATCAGGAAAGTGTCGTACACCTGTCTTACCTCCCTTAAGATAACGCTTGAGACAGTAATATCAGGAAAGTGTCGTACACCTGTCTTACCTCCCTTAAGATATCACTTACGACAGTAATATCAGGAGAGTGTTGTACACCTGTCTTACCTCCCTTAAGATATCACTTGAGACAGTAATAACAGGTGAGTGTTGTACACCTGTCTTACCTCCCTTAAGATATCACTTGAGACAGTAATAACAGGTGAGTGTTGTACACCTGTCTTACCTCCCTTAAGATATCACTTGAGACAGTAATAACAGGTGAGTGTTGTACACCTGTCTTACCTCCCTTAAGATATCACTTGAGACAGTAATAACAGGTGAGTGTTGTACACCTGTCTTACCTCCCTTAAGATATCTTTTGAGACAGTAATAACAGGTGAGTGTTGTACACCTGTCTTACTTCCCTTAAGATATCACTTGAGACAGTAATAACAGATAAGTGTTGTACACTCGCCTAACATTCCTTAAGATAACACTTAAGACAGTAATATGAGGAGACGCACACTGGAACACGTTTCATCCACAGCCCATTGACGAACCCCGCATGCTTCCCCCCAGGCAGGCTACGGGCTTACCCCCAAAGCTGTGAGGTCGGGGATCTGTATCACAAAGCTGTGAGGTCGGGGATCTGTATCACAAAGCTGTGAGGTCGGGGATCTGTATCACAAAGCTGTGAGGTCGGGGATCTGTATCACAAAGCTGTGAGGTCGGGGATCTGTATCACAAAGCTGTGAGGTCGGGGATCTGTATCACAAAGCTGTGAGGTCGGGGATCTGTATCACAAAGCTGTGAGGTTGGGGATCTGTATCACAAAGCTGTGAGGTCGGGGATCTGTATCACAAAGCTGTGAGGTTGGGGATCTGTATCACAAAGCTGTGAGGTTGGGGATCTGTATCACAATAGCTACTCTGAGGAGAGATCTGCTTTGGTTAACCCCTGATTAGCAGAGTCCTTGTCCTCTCCTTGTGCTGCTTTGGTGTACGAGAAAGGGGATTATGGTTGAAGAGGGTTTTAGTGGTATTCCTTCAGAGCCTGGGTGCCATCATATTTAGTTCACGGAAACTCCTTCCTTTCGGCTTAAGCTTCGTCACATTTACAAACCGGGATCCGGCCGGGCAGCTTTCGGACGCGAAAAAATGACATAAAATACATTAAAATACACAAAATGTCGAAAGAAAATTCATAGGTATGATTTGTGTATTTTTCTAGGATACATTTTAATTTCTTGTTTCTTAAAATATCCCGACCGGGCCCCGGTTAGGAAATGTAATCTAAGCCTAAGATTCTCTAATGCCGTGAAAGGGAGTATGACAGTGTCTGTATGTCGAGGAAAGGAGGCGGGCAAAACTGCCAGCTTCCACGGCAAACTCCCCTTCAAAGCAAACTCTCTTCCCCTGCATTAGAGAACCCTAGCCAACTTTGAAACTAGGGAACCAGCCCCACTACCACCACCCAATAAAAAGCTAGCCCCACTCGAAGCCTGCGAAGGAGGCTAGGCAGTTGTACATGTACGTAGCGTATGATCAACACTGCGTACTTCCCTGGAAGTAGTATCCTGACGCACATCGCCTGTCACGTCCAGAATGCCACGTAAGCCACGTATGATATAAGGGTCTATAAATGCGTGCTTTGCAAATTTTAGTAAATCTTTAAAAATGTAGAGGAAGCGAAGAGAAAATCTTCACTACATGAAAGACGTCGTATAAAACCTTGAGAGAAAACAATTATTGAACTGGATTTGCTTCGACATTGATAGTAATGCTTTTTCTACTCGACTCCTGTACGTTTAACAACAAAACATTGACTTCTCAAAACCCGCTTCCGTCGGAGCTATGATTTAAAGTTTCGTGTTCGCTTCTTTTGCAGGATTATTTTGCCACCAAACCGTGATACCGGTAGCGATTACGTCACACGTTACCTGTCTTCAGGCGGACACGTGGTTTGGGTTTATTTGTACAGGTATGTCTTCTTCATTCGCACCTGACACGCGATGTGCTTCTGTTATAATGTTCTTTGGACAGGTACAGAAGTGTATGGTTCCATCGACACCTTTCTAATTATGGTGTATTAAACTAGTGAAATCACCACTTCACGCGTGAAGATTATGGATAACGAATTGGTACTTGTAGCGTGAGTCTGGCGAAGCCTGGTGGAGGCTTTATCTTTTCAGTAGCCCACGGAGTCTGAAAGAGACTATGCCAGACAACCTTGCCAACCCACGGAGTCTGATAGAGACTATGCCAGACAACCTTGCCAACCCACGGAGTCTGAAAGAGACTATGCCAGACAACCTTGCCAACCCACGGAGTCTGAAAGAGACTATGCCAGACAACCTTGCCAACCCACGGAGTCTGATAGAGACTATGCCAGACAACCTTGCCAACCCACGGAGTCTGATAGAGACTATGCCAGACAACCTTGCCAACCCACGGAGTCTGATAGAGACTATGCCAGACAACCTTGCCAACCCACGGAGTCTGAAAGAGACTATGCCAGACAACCTTGCCAACTCACGGAGTCTGAAAGAGACTATGCCAGACAACCTTGCCAACTCACGCTCCACAGAGAGACCATAATAGCCCCAGTACGGAACACTGCCTCTGTTCAGGCCATTCCGACGTCCTAAAAGGGCGACTGTTCCTTTCAAGTCCAATAAAGAACGATTCCTACAGCAGGAGTCGACCTAAAGGAAATCCAGGTGACTTGCACACCTGGACGTGAACGCACTGAGAAAGAATTTACATACATCAACGACCGGAGGTCGGGACCA
The DNA here is from genome assembly GCF_000003815.2 of Branchiostoma floridae. Classification (NCBI taxonomy): domain Eukaryota; kingdom Metazoa; phylum Chordata; class Leptocardii; order Amphioxiformes; family Branchiostomatidae; genus Branchiostoma; species Branchiostoma floridae. The sequence goes on from NC_049979.1 coordinate 2,406,248, forward strand.
GGCTAGTACATATTTCACTCCATAGAGGCCTATCTAACATAGCTTGCTCTAAGTTCTCAATACCAGACTCTAGTTAAAGTGTCCGTAAAAGTCAAACGTCTGCAATGTACCTGGCCACTTGGTTTCCATAGAAAAACAGAAGAAACTATGTCCTGTTTGGCTCGACAACAGGGTTCCGCAAATTTTACCCTTCGGTGAGTCAGCTTCTAGAAATTAACCATCCTTCCCGGACAGGTCCTGAATGCCCGCACTTGAACCAAGGATTACCTGACAACGGCGCCCAAATCCGCTGCTACACTGCAACAATGGGGCGCCTGATTCCGACGCTACACCGCAACAATGCCATCCCTAGTCCCCACATGTGGAATCATTAGCTCTGACTTAATTAATTCCGGCAATCAGGAATGTTCTAGATAAGATAACTCATGTATGGACACTGGAAGGTTTTTGTTGCTCAGTGGCCGCGGGTTTCTAACAGTGGGGTGGTGTTGTGGGGTATACAAGTTTACGGTGAAAGTCAGCAATGGTATATAGATCAGGTATATATGGGGACCCATATCGGAAGATTTGCATGCATTTGTAAGCTTTGTGGCTTCTGAATAACGTAAAAGACGAAGCCTGTTTTTTTTGGATTGTAGTTTATATAGTAACGATAGAAATATTACTTTCTGAATCTGAAGTATAGGAAAGTTTCCTCACTTCAAATTATATGTTAGTAATCGTATTTCGTCTGCGTTTTGACAATACAATGTACTAAGTCATGTTATACAAACAAATCTCAATCTATATTTTGAACATCACAAAGAGACGAGAAGACGCCAGGGTACCTCTCTTTAAGTAGTTTTAGAACCCATGTTTTAGACTAGTATCTAGTATTAGAAGTCCTGCCATTATATGTACTTTATTATGACTTTTCTATCTGTATGCCTGCACTAAACCTAGACAGGATACAAATGTAGTATAAAGGCTGTCAACATTGTAAACTTGCTCGTCACAGTACCTTCAAATTCTTTCAGAGATAAGATCTAAGAACTGAATAGCTTATCGGCTAACGTCCGGGTATTTAAATCCCTGTTCTGATACGACGTCGCACATTGCAACATTTTTAAATTGAAACATCCCTTTGATTGTAGCATTCCCATGCGTTATGTGTAGGTTCTACTACACGCAACATCCCAGTCAACCTCACTAAATGTACGTTGATTCCATATTGTGAACCAAGCGAAAAGCTGACGACCATAAACAAAATGTTGTGTATGTGAAAGAGGCTTAACTCACATTAGGGGAAACAGTCCTTTATCAACTCCTGAACACTCTAATGGCGAGTTTTAAAATGTCTTTTAAAACAAGCCCAAAACATCGGAATTACACGATCCAGTTTTGATTGACAACCTGTCAAACAAATTCTCTGATTAACCGGCCCATCGGCGGCCGAGGTTGGGGGTAATGGGGTATAATTGCCACAAGTACACAATCATGACCGAACTCTGCCCCCCTCCCTCCTCCATTGTACACCTGTCGTCGAGAAATCGCACCTGTATCTTCTCACTCCTCTCCAGCTGGCTCCGAACTTCTTGAAGACGCCTCGTCTCCTTCTTGTTGAGTCGGTACGTCTCCAGTTCCTTCTCCGTGGACGCCATCTGCAGCGTCCGTGGTTTCTCCGCCTGCATGTCGGAGGTCGGACCCCGGTGACAGTCTTGTTAGAGTCGCCGCTAGAGTTGCTACTGCTCCGGTATGGGCCCCTCGCGTCTCGGGTCACTTTGGAGCAAAGGAAAAGTCAACAGTGTTCTCGGGGCGCGGCAGAACACACACACACTTATCCTGGGCCGACCACCATCCCACCTACACGACAACAGCTTAGCAACGGAATGTCGGACGGTCCCTGCCGAGATAGCAGCCTTCACACCGTCCCGGGTCGGGCACTGTCTCTCCTGATATCACATATATGTACGTCACCCAGAAGAGTTTAAAAGAACGGGAGCCGTGGCACAGAAAACAGGTCGCCAGTGACAGCAGATATGCCGTTCAATTACGCCAGACTAATTAAGGGATTTAGTCCCGTTTCTGCCCCGATGGTTGGCGGACAAATAGAGGGGATTAAGATTATAGGACCACGTCACAGCTGAGATTAGTGTGAATCACAGCCCCGACTTGTAGTCCGTGTCTTCGCGCTTGTTTTCGCCTTGCGTGCCGATACTATTTATGTATAACTCCCATTCTCGTGTATCCACAACACTTAGCGACGTGTCTTCGAGAGGGATTTTGTGTCTCAAGTGCACTGATTGCTTTTGTACTTTGTTCCCGGCCGGCACTTCAGTTGAGACTACCTCCGAGTAAACTTTCCTGCTTAATCACCATTCATTAATATATGACTCTGCACACGGACGAACTTGAACTCCGGGCCTCTCTCACAAAACGGCAAGGGCCACGCACAATCACCGGTTGACTTGCAATGTGTGTGTGTGTGAATGAATGATACGTAGTTGTTGTAATCTTCCGTAACGGACTGCACGCCTTGCAACTTCACAAAGGCGCGCCACGTCTGTACACCGAGAAAACACATATCAGCCGGCCCCGAACAAGCGGAACGGTGTGTACAGTGTCTAATAGTGGCCATGATTACATCAGCAAGTATACCTGAATGTCTCATTAAGGCTAACGTAACAAACCGGGCCCGTTCTGTCTCGTTAAGGCCCCTTCACACGAGAGCGAGAATGAGCCGGAATGTCGTCAGAATGAAAATGTGGCCAAAAGAATATCTGGAATGCCGTGAGAATTTCTAGAAATACACTACGAATTCCCAGGAATAGAAAAGAATTTCAATTCTGACGGCGTTTTGGCTCATTCCTTCTCGTGTGAAGGTCCATTCGGAATTCCCACCTGAATGGGCCCGAATGTGGCACGAATTTTGCAAATACTTCATTCCGGCTGGTTCTGCTTGATTCCTGCGAATTCGGTTTCAGTGTGCATGCCTTATTAAGGCGCGACTGGGCTGTTTGTGGAAACGAAACATAGACATGAAAACGTAAAAAATATAAAAGGAATAATGCCGACTTTTCTATTTTCTCTTTACGTCTTGTGTAGTTTGGTGTATATTATATCATAATTTTCGTTCCCGAAAGCTGCCTGGCCGGGCCCCGGTTTGGCAATGTGACGTAGTCTAAACTAAAGTCGATGTAGGAACGGAACGGCGTGTTAAGTATCTAATTAGTAGTAGCGATAATTACATACAGCAGCTGGTATACACGGTCTTGTGAAGCCGATAAAGATTAGACATCCAGGTTATGAAATACGCAAGGTACCAAATCTCAACCAATTAGATAAGATTTGGAAACGGTCAGACATTTCAGACAAAATCCGCTGCCTTTCGTCAGTTTTGACGTTTTTGTTAAAAAATCTAGTAACTCGTTTTAAATTAGTCTCTGACGAAAGACGGCGAAAGTCCGTCATAACTAATTAAGTCTTTCGACTTTTGTACATTTCTGTAACAAAGAATGCAATGAATTTACTCTGGACTGTGACGAATATGGAAGCTAATGACAGGTTAATATATATCAATTGTGTAAGTCTAAGGTTATAAATTCACGGAGTGACCGCCCGGTCAGATGTACCGACATGCGATATTGTGTAGTACATGACAGAAGTCAACATTGGTGTCGGCTATGTCGTTCTTTTCCGCACCAGATCTAGAACCTTACACCCCCCACACACACCTGCCTGACGTGACCTTACACCCCCACACACCTGCCTGACGTGACCTTACACACACACACACACACACACGCACGCACGCACGCACACTTGCCTCTAAGCAGAGGTTTGGCTCAGGCTATTTTTGTCGTGCTTTTAGACGTTTTGTCGGGCTTTTCTTATAGTCTCTACGAGACTCCGGCCTGGCTGAATAGTAATAGGGGACTTTGGCAAAAAAAAAGTTATTGGTATGGGAGTGAACTGGCCGGCCGGCGGTGATAGCTGGATAGACTGCAAAAGACTAACTGAAATCCAATAGCAACTTATTTGTCCCCATTTGGCCAAATTGTCTTTTGTCATCCAACTGACACGTCCGCTTGGAGACTAGTTTTCTTAGCGGGAATGAAGAAAACGGGACAAAATAGAAAGTACGGAGAAAAGCGTTTAAAAACACGACAAAAACAACCGACGCCGAAGCTCTGCTTCGAGAGTCCACTAGCTGTAAGTGTTCCCCAGTGTTAGTTCAAGGCGCCAAGCACAGAAAGGACGGCAAATACTCGCATCCGGCAGCGCATGTTTCACTCAATACCTGCTCCTTATTACAAGGGCCCGTTGAGTCATGTCAGGTCCTGACAGCGCTCTGTACAGAACTGTTTCATGTATGGATGACTCACGTGCATGGTACCTAACGGTTCTCATGGATCGATCGTTTAACATTTTTTTTCTATTTGCTTTTGGACAGACGGGGACAATGTGGCACTGCACTCAAGTTTTTGTAACTTATATTAACAGTGCCACATACACTGTACAGACAGAAGGTAACGTTGACAACGGGTTCAAAAAATCTGATTGATCTGATACGCCAAAAAAGTAGTTACTCAAGTGACTGTATATGT
>NC_049979.1:2410933-2413386 GCF_000003815.2 Branchiostoma floridae
CTATATTTGTAGTTTATAGAGTGAACTATGATTAGGCACGAGTAGATGTCATTCTTTGTACCTTGTAGTTCTGCAAGGAGGTTGTCAGTACCAAATGGTTATTACGGTCAGACGTTTCAACTACTATCCAGCAGTTTTCGTCAGTGCCCGTCAGTGTACTGCACGAAATCTGCCGGATAGTAGTGGAAAAGCTTGACCGTTACCAAGACCATATACAGTCGCTTGACAGCCACTGTCGAAAACTGCTGGATAGTAGTTGAAACGTCTGACAGTGATATCCTTTTGGTAATAATAACCTCATTGCATAACTACAAGGTACAAAGAATGACATCTACTCGTGCGTAATCATAGTTCAGTCTATAAACTACAAATATAATAATTAAGCAAACCCATTATGTCCATAATTCACCTTTATAAAATTATGATTTTGTTATGTGGTTTTACTCAACATTACTCTTGTTATATGCTTTGCTTGTCTGTATTTGTTTCAATGTTCTTTTGTACTCTCACTTTGTTTATGATGGCGACACGAAAAGAAGCGTACCGACTACCGAGCTGCAATGTGTCGCCACCATGTCATGTACCTATGTGTTGAAATAACAAAAATCAAGTTGATATGATCTTGAAGCCCAACATCTGCTTTGAGATGAGGTATTTGCACAACAAATGAGACAACAAACCCGTCACTCCAGCGATGACGTAGTTCCCACACGACAACCAAACACTGATTAGCCTTAAAATCAAACAAACACAAACAGACTGAAGTGGTATGACTCTGACGTCAGCATAATGTTTGTACACTCAACAACAGGTTCACAAAACAAAACAAGAGTCCGTAGAACACCAACCTTCTTGAAGTAATTATGGCGTTTGTTGTGTGGGTTAAGATGCTTGATACGTGTACATATTCCAGGTAAAAACAATATCTTTAAAACCCGTTTCCACAAATCTTCTTGAAGTAATTATGGCGTTTGTTGTGTGGGCTAAGATGCTTGATACGTGTATATATCCCAAGAATATTTCATTAAAACCCGTTTCCATTCATGTTCATGAAGTAGTTTACAACAACATCAGGCAGTAACCAAGGCAGTGGCCTAACGTCTGCTTAGAGGGTAGCTGACTAATTCCAAACAGCGAGAGCCTGTGTACGTGGTACGGGCTACCATTCGGCGACCAACAGATGCTTTGTGTGTGTGTGTGAATTGTACCAGACTACTTTCATGTTGTGGGTTTCGCTCTATAATTAAAAAACAAAAGAAGAACGGAGCCATACACCCCCTCCAAAAAAGGGAGACACATGCAGATTAGAGCTCATCCACCGAACCGGATTCACAGCCCTGTAGAGAGATTAATGACGTTTAATGAGTGTGAGATAATCCGTCCTTAAAGTTGATGGGCTCGGTACTTAATCCCCGACGCCCCTGCACTCGGGCAACCGCGGTGGGCACGGGGCATCTCTGGGTGGGCGACGGTGTGGAACTCTTCATTTCTACCACCACTAAGCGGAACATGTCCCCCAAAAAATGTGTTTACGTAGTAATTATCGAATTTGTTTCTGCAATCACCCTCCAGAAGATAACGTTGCCAACAGATTTGTATCAAAATATAATTTTCCGTGTCAGGGTAACTGAGAGTTGGGAGTTATTTTCGTGCTCTTTAAAAGGACTTTCTTTTGCTGTGAAAGAAGTACTGAGGTTTGACTCTGTCATAGTATAAAGACTAACCTGTTTTGCGATAATAAAGGGGCCCAACAGCGCCATCTAGTGGAATTACGTTGAACTGCAGGCAGGAGGTCCAAGCCTGTGTCTGTCCTGCCATCACGCGCTGACAACGGAGCGATGTCGCAAAATAAATATGGGTGGCTAATCCCTCTAAAGAGTTCTACATAAAATTTAGATTCGGCATTTACACGAGCAAGCAGGTGTGGGGATCCGGCTTTCTCGGTATTCCATGCCTGTTGTTGCATACTACACGAATCGTTAAATGGTGCCATAATGAAAAAGAGTTCTCATTGTTGAATAAGCGTGGTAAAACGCTGAGATTGAGCTGCGTCGCCCTTAAATCTGCTTAAAACTGTAGAACACGTATTTCAAGAGTGCTGAGATGACACAGAGACCAAGCGATCTCTAAACCGGTCAGTCTTTTACGGCTCTCCCTTCCGAATAGAACGGTAATCAGTTCAGCTTTTGTACCATTTTCAATTGAAAAAACCCTCTGAATATGTTATACAATAATCGTCCAGTTGGTAAGAATGGCACAACAATAAGACTGTTCTGTTGGAACTTGTATCTGTAGGACACAGTGTCACTCACCTGCGCATGCGTCCTCGGCTGTAAGGTGCCAGATCCCGGATGTACACGGACTGGTGTTGATTTCCAAGCAGATGTTGGGAAGGAAGATTTGAAGATCGAGGCTGCCAGGTTTCCCGAATATCTTGGTGGCATCGGTCGTCG
>NC_049979.1:2416605-2418554 GCF_000003815.2 Branchiostoma floridae
AGTGGGCCGGATCACTTCGTGTTTTCCCGAACCCTTGTCGAACGGCTGGCTCTGCTGGTACCTGTATTTACTCATCTGTTGCTTGGCAACCTGCCGGTCTGTTGCCACGGCAACGGTCGGTTTGCCAGGCTGCGGATGTGGTGACAGTCCCGTTGTCGTGAGGCGCCCCCGGGGTTTGTGAGTCTGTGGCGAGGCGTTATTTTGCACCGGAACACTGACTAGCGGGAGTCGGGGCAAGGTGACGATGCTGCTCGCAGTGGCACTGTCTTTGCCTGGTGGCTGGGTCGGAGAGAGAAACGCGTCTGTATCCCGTCCCTCTGTGTCGGGAATGTCGGAGTTAGCTGCGGAAACGACAGACATGGATCTCATGGAGTTCCGCCTGCTGCCCTCTAAGAGGTTTTCCTCCACGAAAGAGTCCCTTTTCCCGGTCGCGGCACCCATCCCCTTCTCAGTGCCCGCCACCCCCCTCTCCGGCGACACCGAGGGCAGAGTCTGGTTGCGGTACGACTGACGCGCCTCGTAGAACGCGACTTTCCTCCGCAGACCCGTCACGTCCTTCTCCAAGGAGACGTTAGCCTGCTCAAGCTCCTCCTGACGCGCCTTCAAGACGCCCACCTGCAAGAAGAAGAAGAAGGAGAATGGTTTAATCAGTAAATACCCTGCAGCCTGAGGCTGATTTGTGTATCACTTTAATACTATCTCTGCCAGAACTAACATGTATGAAGCTTGACATATATGTATGATGCACACATTAATTAAATCTAATACGTGAATATGTAAATAAGACTGTCAAGTAAAGATCAGTAAAAATACACCAGATAGGCCTACGTCACAGTATTTTTCGAAACCGGGGCCAGGCCGGGCGGCTTGCGGGAACGAACAGTATGAATCACTATGATGTAAAAGACACCAAATTACACAAGACGTAAAGAGAATAGTCGTGGGCATTATTTGTGCACATTTTTACGTGTACGTATCTATCTATATCGTTTCCACCAACAGCCCGACCGGGCCAAGGTTTGGAATGTGACGTAGATACCAGTAGACAACGAGAATTGCGTAACGCCTGCAGTTTCTGCCGGTACCAACCTTGCGCTCAGACTGCCGCGCCGCCTTCTCCTTGTCCCGCGCCATCTCCGCGTTCTCCCGCTTCAGCTCCTTGACCTGCGCGACGACCGTCCTCACCGCCTCGTACACGTCACGCTTCTCCCAGTGCGTCTGCGTCGTGACGTCAGCGGTCACGTGTTTGGGCACCTGCGTGTACACGATCTTCTCTGCCTTCCTGCTACGCAGCTGTTTCGCCATGTCCTTTATCTGCGCCTTGAGTTTGTCCCTGTCTTTGCTGAACTGCTGCTGAAGTTTTTCCCTCTCCTTGTGTAGCTGACTGATGATCTTCTCGTACCCCGCCTCGACTTTGGCGACTTCTTTGTTTTTCTTCTTCTCGTAGCTGGCTTTAAGGGCGCGTTTGATTTTCTCAGGACTTTTAGCCGCCGTCTTTGCGTTGGATGTTCCCAAGAAGTCGCTCGCCAGCCCCTGTTTCTTCTCAGTCTCCTCCGACTCGTCGGAGATTTTTCTCGGCGCGACCGAAGGCCTTCGCGCTGCCACCGAGGCCCGACGGGATAGCTGCGGGCTCCCTGCCGTGCCCAGCTCCGGACTGCCCTCGCTCTCTCCATCAGTACCCTGTGACCGGAGAAAAAAGACATCAGGTCGTCTTTATAAGACAGACAAGGACAAGGTGGCGTTGTTAGTAACTTATTCCAACTTAAGCCATGTTGGTTTGATTATACGGATGATATCCGCGCGACCATGCTGTAAATCGTACAAAATTCCAAACATATCGGTGGGGACAGGACAGAACATGCTTATACACGTAAAAGGCGACGACCGTTTCAAAGGACTACGACCGTTTTAAAAGGCAACGACCGCTCAAAGAGCAACGACCGTTTTAA
>NC_049979.1:2575990-2577615 GCF_000003815.2 Branchiostoma floridae
GTTATCACACGATTTTCACGATATTCATCAGCCTTGGCTGGGCGTAAACGTGCAGAAGTTTACAACTATCATCTATCTTTCTCAGTCCAGTGTTTAAGTATTGATGATTATCCGAGAAAGATACTCGCCAAACGACACCTTCTACTAAACAGAAATGTCTGTTGTTATGACGTTGCCATGGCTACATGTCGCTCAGTAGTTGTTTTCTCGGCTGTATGTAACTTTTCTTCGTAGCACCAGGGATGGACCTTAGAAGAAATATAAATACGTGGAGAAACCTTTCTGAGAGTTTCCCTCAGTATGTTACTGTGTGTCACACTGTGTGTGTGTGTGTGTGTGTGTGTGTGTGTGAGTGTGTGTGTCTGCGTGTGCGTGTGCGCGCGCGCGCGCACGTGCGTGCATGCGTATAAGTAGGTGAGCGAGTGAGAGTGAGTGAGTGAGTGAGTGAGAGTGAGTGAGTGAGTGAGTGAGTGTGTGAGTGAGTGAGTGAGTGAGTGAGCGAGTGAGCCAGTGAGTCAGTGAATGAGTCAGTGAATGAGTGAGTGAGAGAGTGAGTGAGTGAGTGAGTGAGTGAGTAGGAAGGGTCGAGTACTGGTCTTGACGACTCAATCTATTTCTGTCTTTCCTCGGAGAGTGACGCACGGTACAGACATCCAGCCCCTGTCCCAGATACGCGCCCAGCCAAGCCCCCGCGGCGAGGGAAGAACAGACAACGCCAGTCAAACGGCAGGGAGCCCGCTCCCCTGACGCCTCGCCTCGTGTCGTCCCTTAAGCTAAGGGCACAACCTGCCGTACGTGCCAAAACGTGGGCAATCTTTTGGGATCCGTATGTGGTAGGTACTGCCTCCGTACGAACTCGTAGCGAATCCGACGGATTTTGAAGCACGCAGAAACGCCGTAGAACTTTACGTGCAGGCAAAACTTTGTGTGCCATCGAGCTGCGGATTCGCCCCCCGTACGTGCCAGTACGGGCGTCGTGCCTGCCATGTACAGCCTAAACGTTTGCAGAAATACGTGGCGGGCGTGGCCTCCCCTCCCAACAAAAAACGTACGGACAAATTGCACGTACGGCGGGCTGTGCCCTTAGCTTTGACGCCGCGGGGCGCCCCACCCTGACGCCACGGTGTGCGTCTCGGAATGAAGTTTAAGTCCACAGAACTTCCCTACAGTTCGGCTCAGGTGTTCCCGGGAACGTAAATCCTGGGAGGAGCCGTGACGAATCGGTTCGGTAATGTTGGCCTTCCGAAATCGCCCACCGGTTCCCACCCTGTACAAGCTCCTATCCGCTCCTACGTTCGCTGGCATGTCACTCATCTACTCACTCTCATCAAGGACGTTATAAAATGGCCTTCTTGCTCTCATTCACTCACTCACTCACTCACTCTCATTCATTCATTCACTCATAAGCCATACTTTGTACCTAATACAAAAAAATGTACAACTGTTGTGCAATAAAGTTAATATTATAAGCGAGGCTCGGGCGATTGCCGCAGAATCGTCGTCGGATCGATTTTCGCCAAATGTGACAGGGTATACTATAAGCAAAGCCAGAACAGTCCGAGGCTGGCTACCGTAGTATCTGCTTGGAGATCAGGGATACCGGTGTGACAGCGATCTCGCCCCCC
>NC_049979.1:2578782-2579055 GCF_000003815.2 Branchiostoma floridae
GATTCGTAAGATGTAAATCGTAGATGTAAAGCGTTAAGACGGATTATAGACGAGACTTGAAGACGGCTGCTGTTCGAAGCCACGTGCCTGAAGACGTGTTGTTAAGAAAAGTTCTATTTTAAGAAGTATCAGGAACGACGCAAACGGGAGACGTTTATTTGGCTGGTTAACCAGCCTCTACCGGGCTCCACGGATCACTGGTCAAATAGTAGAAATCGGACAAATAGAGGAGTATGCTGATACCTCCCTCACATTAGGCGAAAATCGATCGGA
>NC_049979.1:2579155-2583510 GCF_000003815.2 Branchiostoma floridae
ATGTTTTCAATTTGTCACAGTGTTTTCTTTCTTGTGCTGGAAACATTTCCAAAGCACTAACAAAAACACATAAATAATATTTTCTCATTATAAACACTATCTACGCGCAAGTTGATATAGCTGTTGATAAATTCTACACAAACACTGGTAAAGTACCAGTCTTAAGAAACACGGGTAAATGCATCAGTTCCTAAATACTAGAAAAAAAACAGTCATGTTGGAGGTGAAGATATCCCTTGGCCAGGTGCATATACCAAAATGTGGGTTATTCTAATTAATACCTAATATTTGCATAATTAATAAAGACATTACATAGTTCTTTTGTGGTCACTTCATTGTAGAGACTTCATATTGGAGATATATAGGTTGCTTGAGGACAGGTGAATACAATGAAATACATCTTCTGTCAAGACTCAGATATATGCAATAATGGGAATACAAGGGACCCAACCCTCCTTGTCTGAAACAAGTTCAACTATCTTATTACCATGTAATTACGTTAATATTGATACTATGAATTGAGTTATGTATCAAACTCGTGTACTTATATCATTCTGAAACTGCATTTTGTGATTTATACCAATCAACTTCTAAAATGTCATGTAAACCCGTTTTTTTTTTGGGGGGGGGGGGCGAAATCGCTAAAGGGGGGCGAGGTAGGGGGGCGAGATCACTAGCCGGGGAGGGCGAGATCGCTAGTGATTTCGCCCCGGGGGGGCGAGATCGCTAGTGATTTCGCCCCCGGGGGGGGCGAGATCACGGGGGGGCGAGATCGCTGTCACACCGGAACTAATCGCTTTGTACATCATGTAAAACGTCCAGCCTCTTTAATGAAGAGAATGCACACAGCATTTGTCACGACGATTAACCCGATGATTTACACGGTAGCCCATTCACCCATTGTTGCAGTGACTGTGTGATTGTTTTAAACGTGGCGCCGATGATCAAGAATTGGCGCCCGTGGGACGGTATCAGCCGAACACGCTTCTCAGCGTCTGTGGGAAAATATAAGCAGAGTGAAATTAGAATTGCAGACTGATTTGTTCAAATATTTCATAATTTCCAACCCCAGGTCTTGTGCGCCAAATAGCAATAACTCAAGCAAATGCGCATGGTTTTGGAAACGGTCAGACGTTTCAGATAACACCCGTTATCTTTCGTCAGTGACACTGTTCAGGAGATCTTGTTGGAGAGCCGGTTTTATATCTTTAACTGTTCTGGCTGCTCGGCTGAAGAACTGCCCAAGGCTATGGAGGATAGGGAAGGATGGAGGAAGAGAGTCATGGCCATCCATGCAACCAGCACGCCCGGATGATGATGACGTAAATGTATGTCTAAAATAGTAAGAAATGCATAGTTTTGACGATTGTATTGTGTTGTATAGTATTGTTTCTTCATTCAACCAGGGAAACATATCGCCTACTTGAGTTTTCGATGTGCTTTTCGTGGGAAATCATCTACATTATCAAATGAAATCATCGATACAAAAAATATCAACGATTTTGTGCGAGAAACAAAAATAAAACAAGTTTTCAAGCTAATAATGTATAACCTAAACTCTGATTGGACACTGACAAAAGAAGAAAGAAAAATAAATTACCAGCAAAAACGACATGTTTTCCCTACCCAAATTTTAGATCGACCGGTGCTCGCTGAATTTCAAAATCGCCCGAGTGTCGACAGTATTGTATCTTTTTTTTTTGCTAAAAATCTGCCCCGTTACAAATTGGACTGGGCTCGGGTGTGAATTCCGGAAAGTTTACGCTGGAGCTATTCACAGAGCGGAATTCTGTTCGGAAAGACAGTGAAGATGAGAGAGAGGGGGTGGGGGGGGGGGGGAGAGAGAGAGAGGGAGAGAGAGAGGGAGATACAGAGAAAGAGACAGAGAGAGACAGAGAGAGAGGGGGAGAGAGAGAGGGGGTAGAGAAAGAGAGAGATATACAGAGAGAGAGACAGAGAGAGAGATAGGGAGAGAGAGAGGGAGTAGAGAAAGAGAGAGAGATAGAGTCTGATAGAAGTGTGAGACTGTTCGTCCTTGGTTCTTGCCCGGCTGTCAGCGCCATTCGGGGTTTAAGCCGCCGCCCGTTCTAAACACGCCTTGACCGCACAGAGAGGGCCTTCCGGGCGACAAGGCCGGGCGGTAGCCTGAAAACCAGGCTTCGCGGAGGTCATGAGCAAGTGTTGTACAACAACGGATGCAGTGGAGGATAAAAAATGTCCTCATATGAGGATGAAAGAAACAAGCAAAAGTAGTCCTGGTGTAGTCAGTCCTTTTGGTCATGAATACTATTAAAATTAAGGTCACCCATTCATTTAAAATTGGCCTTTTTGTCAATTACGAACTATTTTCTTAATGTTTTATTATAAAGGGAACGGACACAACACGATAGCAAAACGTAACAATGATTATATTAGTAACATTCTTTAGTGCACATTAATTCCTATCGGGCTAGATACTAGTATAAAGTACAGGCATACAACTTGTATTACAAGTTCAAAAGTACTGTAAAGATGTCCATATTGAAATAATAAGTATTTTCTGATGCCTCTCGTTTACAACAGTGTTAGGTGACAATCCCAGTGTCAATTAGAAAACAGAAAAGGCGCCGTGAAAGTCGCCCGTAGCGAAGCCTGGTGCCGAGACTAGCTCCAGCCGAGGAACCAGACGTCATCAGGGATTGAGCATGTAGCAATGATGTTTGTTTCTAATCCGGGAAGATTTCCGCTAATACCGGCGGACGGGTACCTTCTGGAAACCCACAGAAATACCGCCGAGATGCCGCAAGTGTCACACTTACAGGCCTTACCTTTCCCGGGACGACTTCGCTGCCGACCACTCTAGACCATGGGCCACTCCAGGACCCGAAATTGACGATATTTGTACCACTGGGAGGGACCAGAACTACCTGGGCAGTTTTAAAGAACGCTTGCAGATAGATGTGCAAAAGATAGGTGTGACGGGTCGTTCGGTGTAATATAACCAGCTACTGCCGCGCCGCGTGCCTGCGAAGCTGGTGTGTTACGTCGAACGGGGGTTATACCGGCTATATAAATACAGATACAGAAGCTGGTGTGTTACGCCGAACGGCGGTTATACCGGCTATATAGATACAGATACAGAAGCTGGTGTGTTACGCCGAACGGCGGTTATACCGGCTATATAGATACAGATACCATGATGTTTTGATAATTTGCCCCGGTCTTTTGTGCTCAGTCCCCCGAAGCTATGTTCATTCTAATGACGCCATTTGTTCACGTGGTTTTAATAGGAAAGATGTACATTAAAGCAAGCTATCATAGGAATACATAAAAGAAAACTTTGGTTATTGCAGATTTAAAAAAGCCATGGTAGCTCTGCCTCTGGTCCCTCTCGGTGGTACAGAAAACCGTCCTGGCCCATAGACTATAATCTCCAAGCAGATTCCTCTGTGGCAAGACAGTAACATAATCGGGGGAAGGACTTTACCGACAGAGGAGTAAAATTGGCCAGCTTATGTTACTGTCTTGCCACGGAGGAATCTGCTTGGAGATTACAAAGCTCGTGCAGGAGACGCGTGGTCTTGAATCAGTCCTGTTCTAGTACCAGTTCGCTCCTCTGGTCGCATCCTAGCGAAATATTAGTCTCTACCAGACGGACTACGCTGGCTATTATTGGGGGTTTTCGGCCATTTTTGACGTAAATTGTATATTTTGACTAAAATGTGTATTTTTGACTAAAATGTGTATTTTTGACTAAAATGTGTATTTTTGACTAAAGTGTGTATTTTTGACTAAAATGTGTATTTTTGACTAAAATGTGTATTTTTGACTAAAATGTGTATTTTTGACTAAAATGTGTATTTTTGACTAAAATGTATATTTTTGGTCCCTATGCCTTTGTATTTAAGCCAAATGGCCTTATTATTATTATTATTATTATTACTAATTATTTGGGGGGTTTTGGCCATTTTTGACTGAAAATGTACAAAAGGGTTGGTCGGCCGCGCAGCCAACATGAACCTAAGCGTGGACTGACTCCCCTGGCCAATTTACCGATTTTTTCCCCGAATTCTACGATCCCCTGCCACCGACCCCCGTAGGTCGGAAGGCCTGGCGGAGACTAGCGAAACACGTATGACTTTCCCGGCTTGATTTTACAATTTTTCATTGTCGGCGGATACGAATGTTAAAGTCTAGTTAGGGCAAATCGCCTACCAACTCCCAGCAATGGTTTGGAGAAAGTCGAGAGAATTTCCATGATTATCTTAAAGCCATTCAATTTTTTCTTCTGGCCAATTATAGACCCAAATTCTGCCGAATTGCACTCTCTATTAGCCTCTACCAGGCTTCGTGGTTTGGTGGTCTAATTGTAGAAA
>NC_049979.1:2583610-2590047 GCF_000003815.2 Branchiostoma floridae
AATCGGCCGGCCGACTCCCCTAGCGTACGGTGACTCTATTAGACCAAGTTCGACAAGTAGACCACCAAACCACGAAGCCTGGTAGAGGCTACTCTCTATAACCGTCGGAAGGCCTGGTGGAGTCTATAACATATTCCCCAGTGTACGCACACAAGCCTCCATAATCGCAGCAATTACCAACAAACATGTACGGAATCCCGCCGCGACCGCAGAGAACCGCGCGGGGAAAATTGGCGGGAAGTCCCGTGAGAGGCGGGGCGGCGCGTCAGAATCAGACGGTAACTAGCCGTGACTAATGCGCGGGAGATTCACGCGCCGGTGTGCAGAGGTCACCTGCCCCGCGAGGATTACCCCCCAGCGATGAAGGTCACCGACAAAATTGTTTCAGTCTGGCGGCGGGCGGGAGGAGGGAGGGGGGCACGGGAGAGGGTAAATCTTACTGTCGTCACCTGTAGTCATGGCTACGTACCTGTAAAGTACAACGTACTGGAAAAAACTCCGTAAATTTGTTTGCACAAATGCAAGTTTTAAGGTGCGAGGTCAATTTTGTTCTCGTCACCTGTAGTCATGGCTACCTGTTAAGTACAACGTGCTGGAAAAACTCTGTAAATTTGTTTACACAAGTTTAAGGTGTGGGGTAAATCTTACTGTCGTCACCTGTAGTCATGGCTACCTGTAAAGTACAACGTACTTGAAAAAACTGTGCAAATTTGTTTACACAAGTTTTAGAAAGAGAGAAGAGACTATGTAGATTTCAGACATAAAATGTAACCTCTTTACATTGTATGCTCGGCGAGTCGACCAATGCAACAGTGTTGCGGGAGGGTCTAAGGTAAGGTTACACCTAAACTTAAGTTATCTAACTCAATGCATTTAGCCCATTTTTGGCAAGAATATGCAATAAAGACCATTGTCATTGTCATTGCAAGGCTAACGTCACATTCCAAACCAGGACCCATAATATACACAAATAATGCCCACCGCTATTCTCTTTACGTCTTGTGTACTTTTGTGTCTATTATATCCTATTTTTCGTTCCCGAAAGCTGCCGGGCTGGGCCCCGGTTAGGAAATGTGACCTAGGCCTAACCCAGGTTTGAGCGGTGTTAAAGAATTCGTTCTGCCACAGAACTATCTCCAAGAAGATGTATAAACTCAGAATCGTAACGTTCCCAATGGACGGCCATGGGTAATTCCTGAATTTTTCAGTGTACACGGTTTTCACGGTGAGGACTGTAACGTGAACTTATCATTGCCGACAGCAAATAGTACAAGAGTCTTTTTTTCACGCACCTGCCGCCACCGTGAGCATTTAGTTCCAAGAACAAGTTAAATTTTCTCAGACCGTGAAAGTTTGCTACCGAGAAGACAAAGTCAATCACTGTACTGTACTCAGTAAACAAAACGATTCTGGCAACGGAAAATCTGCTTGGGGATGAGAACTCAGCAAGTACAGTAGGTAGGGCTAACGTTAACAGAAGATAGACTTTCTAAATGTTATCTAAAAAACAGGTGTCAGATACTGATAGTGGATCCTTGCGTCTGCTTGGAGATTAGACCCAAAAGCTATCCCTGGCTATGTATAGGTGCACTCTCACTGCACTTGCGTCAAGCTTGCGGGGTTCAAAAGATACTCAACGAATTTCCGAGATAAAGAGCAAATTTTCGTACTTTTTGTGTATTTTGTGGTCTTCCAAGTCAGACTTGTACGTATTACGCAATATCTAGATTCTGAAACAATCGGAGAAAATAGCAAAACAGCAGTGACGCAGTAAACGAACCCCGCAGTGACGCAAGTTTGACGCAAGTGCAGTGAGAGCGCACGTTATGCAATGTCCAGAGTGCTTTCCAGACGAACAGAAAGATTTTATTGATTGGCGTCGCCAGAAACAGAAGTCGCTCCTGGCTCATACTAGTATACTACTGTATAGGTATGTCCTGGTATGGGCTGCTATTGACGTCATCACAAAAATGTACAACACGCTGGGGTCAACGAACTCTCCAAGGTTACCGACCGTGAACGAGTCTCCACTCTGAATGTGACGTTTCACCCAGAATCACTGGCGTCATAAATACAAACACTCGTACTCTTCACCCTAACCGGGAGGGTCAAAGGGTCATCCACTGACCGAGGATAGCCGGGTCATGACTTTGTAGGGGGAGGGGGGTCAAGGTCAATAACACCGCGGCTCCTCCTGGATTTGGAAGTTTCGGACAGAATTACTGGGACCATAAATAAACATGCACAAATCTTCTGCAGGGAAGGTAAAAGATCGTTCACTGACCGATGAAAGAAAGGTCATGACTAGTCGACTTTGAAGTAGGTTCTGCGTATACTGAAGTGAAGAGTTCGCTTCACAAACCCAACCATGGCCAGCTCTGTGTCTATAAAATTTGCCAGGCCAGCAAACGTAGTTCTCTTCGGAGTTCGCCATGACCAGAAATCTATGGAAGCCAGATCAAGACTGATGAAAGACTGTTCTTTATTGAAAACTCGGTAAAAAGAAAAAATGCACCTTTTCAAGGTCATCGTGCCGTGACTTGGGTTTGTTGTTTAGATAAAGATACGTTGGGAAGTACGGAGCCCAGAACTGTGTCGGTGATGACCTATCCTTTGACGTTTCTCCTTGTGTTTTTCTGTGGGCAGACAGGAGGGGGAGATAATTAACTTTAGAACTTGTAGCATGGAGAAGATTGTAAACTGAAGGGACAGTTTTTCTGACCGAGAACTCGGGAACAGAAAATAGAAGCATCGCAGGGCACGACAGGGCGGTTCCAACAGGTTTCCTATCAACTCTTCAAAGTCAAAGTCAACGACACCGCGGCTCCAATATGGACTTCACGTTTCAAATAGAATTACTGGCCAAGTTACATAACGTTAAACAAGAGCACGCCATTACGTAACAACCTTATCAGGGGTAGTGTTAAGTTCGTGCACTGATCAGCGAAGCGGGAGGTTTGTGTGTTTGTGTGTGTGCGTGTGTGTGTGTGTGTGTTTGTGCGTGTGTGTGTGTGTGCGTGCGTGTGTGTGTGTGTGCGTGTGTGTGTGTGTGTGTGCGTGTGTGTGTGCGTGTGCGTGTGTGTGTGCATACAGCTTCGCTTTGTTGCACCATTCGGATATTTGCACGAAATGCAATGGCAAATGGGGTGTGCCATCAAGCGGCTTCTACTCCTTCCACTGTATACAGTACACCCAAACCAGCACCACATGTTCGGCTCGGGCGGCCCTTTTTTTTACAAGCTGGGAAAAGCCCTTTGATTAACAGGAGACCTTAGGTCCCCTCCAGCACATGACATCGTTCCGTTCAAGTCATCGGTCTCCGCACCTTGGTGTTAACGTTATATATGGTAATCTCGAACCAGATCCACGGTACGTAATGTATAGTATCAAACTTCCCGTAGGTGCCCGTTTGACTCCCTTGGCCGGCTACACTCTTTGGCCAGCTTTGATACTATCTTATGGCACCGTAGGATCTGCTTGGAGATTAATATATGGTAGAAATTTGCTGGCGCCAGGATGGATCGGGTAGGGGGTGCCGAAAGCAACAACAAAAAAAAAAAAAATAAGTGTCCATCATTCTCGAAAACGTACCAGTACTCTCCAAGCAGCTCATCTTCAGTGTTTTCATCTGTTTTTCAACTATGAAAATATGTCATCTAACACCAAAAACGGTAAATATGGCACGCTAGTCTTGGGAAATGATATGTGCGAAACGTAAAAAAGTGCTGTGAATGAGTTTTTTTCTTCTTGCTGAAACATTTTAAGCCACATCCGTTACATTTACTATTAGGTAATTTGTGCGCATTTGTAAGGAGCCCACGGAGAATACAGCGACGTCTTTGTAGACTCTACCAGGCTTCGTGGATCGGTGGTCTAATTGTAGAAATTGGACAAATAGAATCTATAGTACGCTAGGGGAGTTAGCCGGCCAGAAGAGTACGTTTCCTCTCCACCAGGCTGCGTGGATCGGTAGAATCATTATCCTCACCACGTGGTGAGGATAATGATTCTACCGATCCACGGAGCCTGGTAGAGGCTAACGTCTTTGTGTCATCGCTACTAATGGATAAGAGAATGTTAACGTTAAGTATCAAGATCAAAATTTGAAAATTTCACTTTTTTGAAACATTTTCAAAAAACTTTCTTTGAAATGGTAGACTAAAAGTCATACCGATTAAGAAAAGAAGCCCGAGACTTTGAAAATTGAGGTCGTTGTTTGAAAATTAACGTCGTTGCCCTGTTATTACCCGGGACAGCATCACAGCGGGTCTCAGCCACGGTGTACAAAGGGACGACAAGAGATTAACATGACTGTAAAAAACGATTCGTCACTTTAAATCTATGACTTACTCACTAGTACAAAAAAAAACGAACCTATCGTTTAGAGCAGTTTTAGAACCCATGTTTAGGTTAGTATTAAAAGTCCTGTCACTACTACAAGTACTTAACGTTTGTGTCTGTATGCATGTACTTTTAATAGCCTGTTACGGTACGTATGTGGAATAAAGGCTATCATTCATCCATTCCCCCATTTACATGATGACACCGATTAACCCCCAGCACGCCAGAGAAAACACGGGAGACGGTCGGGCCGTTGGCGACTCTGTCCGTCGCGACAGGTCGGCTCGCCGCCCGCAGACGGTAATCTCCAAGCAGATTCCTCCGTGGCAAGACAGTAACATAAGCTGGGGAAGGACTTTAGTCGGCAGAGGGGTAAAATTGGCCACCCCTCTGCCGGCTAAAGTCCTTCGCTTATGTTACTGTCATGTCACGGAGGAATCTGCTTGGAGATTACGCAGACCAAGGACGTTATATCAGATATACGTCCTTGCGCAGACGGACCCTCGGAGCGGCCGTTAGTACCTGTGTCCGTCGCGACAGGTCGGCTCGCCGCCCGCAGACGGACCCTGGGAGCGGCCGTTGGTACCTGTGTCCGTCGCGACAGGTCGGCTCGCCGCCCGCAGACGGACCCTCGGAGCGGCCGTTAGTACGGTACTACCTGTGTCCGTCGCGACAGGTCGGCTCGCCGCCCGTAGACGGACCCTCGGAGCGGCCGTTAGTACCTGTGTCCGTCGCGACAGGTCGGCTCGCCGCCCGCAGACGGACCCTCGGAGCGGCCGTTAGTACCTGGGGAGAACCGCGGGGAGGGTCACCCGGCACTGACCCGTGGCGGAGAGGGAAAGTCGTTATCTCCAAGCAGATCCTACAATGGCATAAGATAGTATCAAACTGGCCAAGGAGTGTAGGTAGCCAAAAGGTGTCCATTTGCCTTGTAGCGGTAGGGAAACACACTCCTAAGCCGACTTCACTCCTCTGCCAGCTTTTGATACTACATTTATATCTTTTGCTACCGTAGGATCTGCTTGGAGATTAGGAAAGTCGTCCCAGCGAAGGCCTACGTCACATTTCCAAACCGGGGTCCGGCCGGGCATCTTTCAGAATTCGAAACGAAAAGTATGATATAAAAGACACCAAACTACACAAGACGTCAAAAGAATACTAGTAGTCGTGGGCATTATTTGCACTATATATTTTTTATGTATATACATTTCTATTTTTCGTTTCCACAAACAGCCCGGCCGGGCCCCGGTTTGGAAATGTGACGTTAGCCGAACCGAGGCACTTAAGGCTTAGCTTGTATGAAAAGCGAAAGTAAACCTACAAACCGCATACCTTAAAGCACCCGGAAACAACTTAGGAGGGAATCCGCCAGGGCAACATTGCACGGCTGAGAAAGTTATTCTCGCTGGTTTGGGACGCATCTTCATGTGTATTTTTATCGAACTTTCTATTTTTGACATGTCTGTAGGTCAAATACGACTTGGCTGAAACAGGCCTGAAACGGCCAAAACCAACCGGAGCCTAACCTCTGCTTGGAGAATACGTAAAAACACCTGTAAACAGTTTTGCGAGGGAATCCGCCGAGGCAACGTTCGCAACTGATAAGAATTGATCGACCATGAAACAGTCACCCAAAGACGTGTTACTACCGGGAACCCGGACTCCATCTGACGTCTGACACATTTTCACCCTGTTTTCATTCACTTATATTTTCAGAGTATCAGCAAAAAAGCATTGTGCTTATGTGTGAAACCTTCTACTCAAAACATAAATATATAAAACAAGAGTAGATATACACAATGTCAGCTGATCATACATTACATAAATACAAAATGAGTTGAAAATGAAGACAGGTTGGTGCTACTATGATATAAATCAATTTCACCCTGTTTTGTCAGTTTGTATACAATTCTTTTACTCTCCAAACAGAGGTTGGTGGGAAAAATCGTGACCTTTTCTTTTCATCCGTTTTTTTTTTCGATCGGCCTTACCACCAACCTCTGCTTGGAGAGTACAAATCTTCTAGCCTTCTAGGATTAAAGAGCCTCTACCCGGCTCCACAGGCCGCTGGTAAATAGTTTAGATTGGTCAAATAG
>NC_049979.1:2599267-2600452 GCF_000003815.2 Branchiostoma floridae
CTACGATCCCTGCACCTCTGTAGGAAGCCGTGGTGGAGGCTACTATCCCCGCACCCCAGTAGGAAGGCCTGATGGAGGCTACGATCCCCGCACCTCCGTAGGAAGGCCTAGTGGAGACCCTCCCTCCATGACCCTGGGAAGTGACATGATCTGTGTTGTAAGGAAACGTGCGGGGTTTCAGGGCAGGTCGTTGAGGTAGAAAACCCTCGGGGCGGAGCAGTTTCTGTCCCCTCTAATCACAGAAGAGACAGATCTGCACAGTTACCTTAGATAAAAATATTAGTCTCCGACCATGACTTCCTACAGGGGTACGTTACTCTCCGAGCAGAGGTTAGGCTCCGGCTGTTTTTAAACGTTTTTTTTAGTCGTTTTTATCGGGCTTTCTAATTTGTATTGTTCAACTACATTATGACGACTAATGAATACAACACACTTGAAAAGATTTGTAAATTCGTTCACACAAGTTTCAAAAAGAGAGAAGAGACTATGTAGATTTTAGATGATATAAGATGTAACCTGTTTCACGTATACTTAAGTTATCCAACCCAATGTATTTAGCCCATGTTGGGCAGGAATATGCAATAAAGATCATTGTCATTGTCATTGTAATAATTTGTATCTTGTATTGTTAGGTTTTGACAACACAACATACAATACAAAATAGAAAGCCCGATAAAAACGACTTAAGAAACGTTTTATAACAGCCGGAGCTTAACCCCTGCTTGGAGAGTGGGGTACGTAGCCTGATTATATCTCGCTTATTGCAGCCCGCCCAACATTCAACCGGCCTCATATAGAAGGGGCCAGTTACAGCCTCAAACAGCAGCGTTTGTGTTGCACAGACTTTAGGGGGTACGGAGATCGTAGAATTCGGGGGAAAGGTGGGAATTCGTTCAGAGGAGTCAGTCTAACAACAGCATTCCCCCTCGCGGCCGACCAAACCCCCTAGGCCTGGTTGCAGAACTCCCCTGGCAAATGGACTTCGCTGGAACAGTCAGTGTAGTCAGTCTGGTAGAGGCTACAGTTATCTAACCCATCCTTGTACATGTAATGCATGTGTTTGTTAATTACGCGCTGTTTTCTGATAAGTTATCGTTTCCTGATTACAAATTTCCCCTTTACGTCCATTGTGGTCTAGGCGTGCGGCATTGACAGTCCCGGCCCGTGTTGTAGCCTCCATAGCAG
>NC_049979.1:2600552-2607102 GCF_000003815.2 Branchiostoma floridae
TTGGCCAGCAAAAGTGTATTATGAGCCAAAAAAGGCCCCAGAAAGCCTGCTATGGAGGCTACCGTGTTGAACGTCGCAAATCAAAGCTAGTCCCCAACAATAAACGCCGACGACTGCTAGCAGGTCTGTGCTGAAAATTGGAGTCCTTTTAATCTCCAAGCAGATCCTACAATGGCATGAAATAGCACCAAACTGGCCAAGGAATGTAGTCAGCCAAAAGGTGTCCATTTGCCTTGTAGCTAAACACTAGTCCTAGGCCAGCTTCACTCCCCTATTTTAAGTTCAGTCCAGGAAGACTAGCATTGAAATATGTTTGTATCTCTCTGCTAATGGACGAAAATAAAGCCTCAAGCCTCAAGTCTGCCTGCTTTTGATACTATCTTATGCAACCGAAGGATCTGCTTGGAGATTAGGGTCCTCACACATCTGCTTGCTTGGAGATCAGCGAACTTGTGTGCAAACTGAAGAAATGGGTGGGCGGGGATTCGTGTTTGCACCGGTTTTTATCGCGGAGACGATAATTGGTCGACGATCCACAAGAGGTGGCGGATAAACAATTATCGGGTCGTTACGACCAGCGGGGCGGGGCGGGACGCGACACCGCCCGCCTGCTCCCCAGGGGCGGCCCGGCAGCGCTCCACGGTAAATATTTTGAAAGCGATCAGTCTGCGGCGCATCTGAGCGACGGCTAATTTCGCGCGGATAATTAATAGTTTTCTCTGCTTTCCCGCCAGGGCGCATCTCGTCTCGGCTTAGCGCGCGTCGCCACCGCGGCGGCTCGCCGGTCTTGGGTTAGCTGTAAACTCCGTCAAGACGGGGCGCTCAGACGCCGAGTCTGTCTGAGAGCTTTCCAACACAAATCACTCTCTGCCAGCTAGCCCAGATTTCTCTTGTGTAGCGAGGGAAACGTGGTCACAAAGTACAAGATAACCTAGGAAATAAGAGTTTTCTTTTACACAACCAGTTTTTCTCACCTGCTGACGTTTCGGCGTTTTGAGAAGCTCTGAGAGAGATGTCTGGCAGACATCGAAACGTCAGCAGGTGAGAAAAGCTGTTCGTGCAAAAGAAAACTCCTCTGTCCTATGAGAGGGTCTGCATGCTCTTTTACGTAAGGCGTAGGCAGCCTATTTTATTTCCCGTAATTCGTAGGGAAAACCATCTTATCTACGTAAATCGTAGCAAGGTGACGAAATTTAGCGTAATAGCCTTCCTTGATTTAGCATAATACGTAGGGGGTTCTCCTGAATTCAGCGTAAATCGTTGTCAGGACCCCCCATACTGACCCTCCTATGATCTACCAGCCTGATGATATTATTTTCGGATACAAGATAACCTGCGGATCCCATAGAGGTATTAAAAAGCGGGATGACGCCTACCTACACCTTGCAAGAGCGCCCTCTACTCCTCAGGAGAATGAACTGCAGACACGACGACACGCGATCTGTACGTGGTCTTGCCCCCGCACTTACGAAACAAATCAACGTGCCAAGTTCTTTAATGCTCAGTTTAATGCTCTTGCAAAACAATGGAGTCTTTTAAGTGTACCACAGTCTTCTAATTTTTTGTGTGCGTGTGTGTGTGTGTGTGGGGGGGGGCTTGGATGTAACCTACACATTTTGTACGTATAATAAATGAAAGGTTTCTGCTTTCGGACCTGTAGTTAGGAAGAGAAGCAGTGAGTGAGTGTGTGTGCTGTGTAGCTCAAGACTTGCTGGTCGTGAACTCTTTATAAAAGTGGGTGACCGTTATGTTAGATTAGACCTTTACGCTGTTGATGATATCTGGGGATGGTAAGGTAAACCGTGAAGCCGTTTTCCCCTCTCTAACAGGGCCGCACGCTCGCCCCCGGTCGGGAGTTGTCAGTCGTCCTCCCGCGGAAACAGTCGCGGCGTGCCCGTTGAAGCCCTGGCGCCTTGGTAATTCTAGGAAAACATACATGAGTTGCTATCACAGACACAACTTGTATATCCACTGACAGCGGAGCGCGAGCTGAGAGCGAGCGGGCGAGCCGTCAGGTGTCCCGCCGCAGACGGAGACAGTCGCCGCCGCCGTCCCGTCGTCACGCCGACGCACGCACGGCGACAGGGGGGAGGGGACGCCTGACGTCGCCGCGCCACGTCACGGTGCGTGGCGGGGAGGGTTGTGAATGGCCCGGGCCGGTAATTGATGGGTGCCGGGGTGCGTGCTTTCCACCGGGGGAGATCCTGAGCGCGATAACGGCCGGCCTGAGCGCCGTGACGCCGTTCTAGGGGGTGGCAAGCCTTAATCAGCCACACAGCCAATCGGTCCCGGCTCCGCAGAGATAAAATTCCCAGACTTGAGCGGTCATGCGTTGTCCCCGCGCCACGGCGGCGCTGCTTCAATAAACTTCTTCATTTCAATGCGCATGTAAAGCACTATTTAAACTGTTGGCAGCGGCGCGCCCGCAGAACTAGCTCTCCGACTTCCTGGACGGTCAGGACGTGACAGGCAGTACAGGCAAGGCTCGTGTGTGCTCTCACTCCACACCGCGCCACGCTAAGGACTAACCGCAGAGCTCACACCGCTAATTCAGCAGCCACTGTACGGGCGCGCGCTGTAGGACCAGCCAGGGGAAAAGGTAAGGCAATGCCGCTCTGTTTTTGTACTTCTCTTTTCTTTTCTTCTCTCTCTATCTAACAAGTACTACACGTTCCTTCCAAGGGAAACACGTTGAGGGGTGACTGTGCGGAATGGAAGGGGCACATTGTTTTAGGGGTGACCGAACGTACACTATGCCGCACATGCCGGTCACACTGTCAGTGACGTGCCACCGCCGTGGTCTCAGAGAACAGTCGGAAGAGACTCGGGTGTTGACTTAAACATATACTTAATGTTTTCTTTGTTTTCTTTTTCATTTCTTTCTGTACTTTTCTGTTTTACTGTTCCTGTACTGTTCACTTGTCTTTCTGAAATCTAAGTTTTATTGGAGGTTTGGTTATTATACAACTCTACCGCTAAGTCTATTTTCTGTGGATGTGTGTGTGTGTGTGTGTATGTATGTATGTGCGTGTGTGCGCGCGTATGTATGTATGTGTGTGCGTTGATGGAAATAGAGCTCATTACAGGGGTCTGATTGTAAAGACGTAACTAAGAACTGCTTCCAAAGCTGTCGACTCGGATCGACATGAATGAAGAGTGAACCTGCAATGGCAACTGATGCCGGTGAGAACGGATTGTTGAACGTTTGGCTGATGGTGCGTCAAACGATGATTTGTTAATGTTGAGAATCAATATTTATAAAATATATAGGTTACGTCGGACTTGTGTCCCGGCCACGGGGCGTTGCTCCCGAGTTTCTAGGCGACAGGGGCGGACGTCCCGGCATCCCTGCCCATCGCCGCAGCACCAACACAATAATACCCTTTCAAATTGACGGTTCTAGAGGGATAAGCGGGCGCCAGCGCCGCGGAGCCTGCCGATAGAGCTCCCGGGGTCAGCGCGCGACCAAAAGGCCGGGCGGGGGAATCAGTGCTTCTGATAGGCTCCAATTCAAGGACGATTGTTGGCGATTGTTCTCGCCGTTGTGGCTGCTTGGCTTTCAGTGAGCCTTGTTTGCACATGTCACATAGCCTGTTTATTTTGTCTACACGATTCCCCCGTCTCGAGAGAGGGAGAGAAAGAGAAAGAGAGAGAGAGAGAGAAATGGGTTGGCAGGAAGTTTAGTTTGTAGTTTATTGAGTAAGGAAGGCGTGTAGTTCGGAGGTCGACTTGGAACGGTTTCTCGAGTCCACCGAGCGAGCGCGGCTTGTGTAAACTGTGGAGAGGTTGGTGAGGGGTCCTCGGGTCACATCTTCTCTAATGGGGTTCTCCTCGCGATGTCGTCTGAGGAATGGTGCGGCTCGCGCTGCCAACCAAGGACCCCAAGGTTCTGGCGCGCCTGCCCGATGAGTGAAGGGGCCTTCAGTCTGTTTGAGGCGGGATCCTCTGCAAGGGAAGAGACACCTACTCTCTGCACGTGATATCCCCGTGTACGGTGTGAAGGGGGGTTATATCTAGTGATAGGCCAACAAATCATCACTTCGCCTTGGACGCACGTAAAACTGTGATACACACGGGAGTTTGCGTTATCTGGTAAGGTTTGGTTTCCGCTCTTTCCCTCTAAAGCTTTAATGAGTTTCGCTTCAGATATTTGTGCACTAGGCTCCACGTGTGTTACGTCCAGTTTTCATTTCTTTTATGGCTCGGGTGTTTTTTTTTAGTTTCCACTTGAAACAAGTGCAGAAATTGGGTGAGTAATTTGTTACGAGAAGTATAACGTTGGGCGACTGGTTAACGTTAGTTCGAAGGACATATATTTGACCACTTTTTAAAAATACGATAATGGAGTAGGGATTGGACTGGTTGGGGCTGATGGTTGGGCACCTTTTATTCTTACTTTCACAGATTTCCTGTCTGTATAGAACACGCTCGTCTGTGTGTTAGGATGTTCGTGTGTTGTGTGATACAGTATGAGCGCTGTGTGACAGAGGGTACGGGTGCGTTTTATGATGGATGTGTGCTGTGGATATGAGTTAGCAGGCGGTATAAGGAACATGTCAACCCCGCATGTCTTGTGGTCTGGAGTTAGGGTAAAATATTTCTTGGCTATAAAACAAGTTCGCCGTAGTCTCCAAGCAGATCCTACGGTGTCGTAAGATAGTATCAAAGCTGGCCAATGAGTACTGTATAGCCGGCCAAATGGAGTCAAACGGGCACCGGTAGCGTAACACTCCTAGGCAGGCTTCACTCCTCTGCCAGCTTTTGCTACTATATAATGCTACCGTAGTATCTGCTTGGAGATCACGTTCGTCGTTGTTTTGTGATGTACTAGTATATGTGCTGTGGATGTGAGCTGGCAGGTGGTATGGGTAACATGTCAACCCAGCGTATCTGGTGATGTGGGATGTGGTAGGGTTGATGTGGTAGGGTTAGGGATCGTCTGGGTTTTATGATGTACTCTATGTTTTGTGAATTGAAGTGTTTTATGATATATGTGTGTTTTGAGTGTATCTTATGATGTATGTGTGTTGTAATGTGTTTTTATGATGCATGTGTGTTATTAGTTGTTAGTGAAGTATGCGTGTGTTATGACTGGTGTATGTGTGGTGTGAATAATGGCATGTGTTGTGAACGGTGTATGTGTGTTTTGAGTGACGTATGTGTGTTGTGAGTGATGTATGTGTGTTTTGAGTGATGTATGGGAATTGGTAGGAGATGTGAGTAACACATCAACCCTGCATACCTGTCCGCGTGTCTGCGTGATGTATGTGTGTTGTACACGGGTTGGTAGGAGATGTATGTGAGTAACACATCAGCTCTGCATACCTGTTCGCGTGAGTAACACATCAACCCTGCATACCTGTCCGCGTGTCTGCGTGATGTATGTGTGTTGTACACGGGTTGGTAGGAGATGTGTGTGAGTAACACATCAGCTCTGCATACCTGTTCGCGTGAGTAACACATCAACCCTGCATACCTGTATGTGTGAGTAACACATCAGCTCTGCATACCTGTCCGCGTGTCTGCGTGCCAGTCCGTGACCCCAGGGATGACGGGGACACATTAAGATAGCGGTGCTGACGGGGCGAGGTGCGGAGGTCACGGGTCTGACTCCCGCGTGTTCCTTATTTCCTCTCTCTCTCTCTCCGCAGGATGGCGGCACGGCAGGTGGGGGAGGCGGTGTGCGTGGCGGCGCTGGTGCTACTGCTGGCCGGGGGAGGGGTCCGCCTGGCGGCAGCGGACGGAAGCAGCGCGTCCTGGCGGGAGGAGGAGGGGGGTCCCCCCGAGGAGGACCTGGAGCTGCTGGCGTTCCGCGGACTGCGGTCCGGGGAGGACGGGGGCGTTCCCGACAGCGGGTTCCTGCCGACCCTGCCGGTGTTCAGTGGATTTACCGCCGCCAAGTCCCGGGAACCTACTGGTGGTACTTCTTATTTCGACGACTCGTCCGAGGCCCAGGAAGGGTCTTCAGACGAGGACGAAAGCGACGAGGAGGAGTTCGACGCGCTCTCCGTGATCCGCGGCGTCCGGAAACACGCCGAGCTGCAACCCGACACAGCCGACGAGTTCGTCGATGACGACGACGACGACCGCAGGTTTGTTTACCTATTATATATCTATAATATGAATACATCATCTGTCATCCCTGGTGGGCGGAGTGAGGCATTGCACAACATCTGCATGTATCCTGAGGTTCTAAAGTTATGCCGACCACAAATATCCGGAAACACACACACACACACACAAACGAGTATACATACATATATATATATATATATATATATA
Organism: Branchiostoma floridae; assembly: GCF_000003815.2. Taxonomy (NCBI): domain Eukaryota; kingdom Metazoa; phylum Chordata; class Leptocardii; order Amphioxiformes; family Branchiostomatidae; genus Branchiostoma; species Branchiostoma floridae. The sequence continues at coordinate 2,606,835 of NC_049979.1, forward strand.
TATATATATATATATATATATATATATATATATATATATATATATATATATATATATATATATATATATATATATATATATATATATATATATATCTCTCTGTGTCTATGTGTCTGTGTGTGTATATGTGTGTGACAGCGAGTGTGTGTGTGTGTGTGTGTGTGTCTCTATATGTGAGTGAGTGTGTATGAGAGTGAGTGCGAATGTGTACCTCTATCTCTTTTTGTGAGTATATGCGTGCCCTCGTGCGAGATGGGTCAAGAGCACG
>NC_049979.1:2607202-2626622 GCF_000003815.2 Branchiostoma floridae
TATATATATATATATATATATATAACGAGATATGATAATATTTAACGAGTTTGCTCAGTGCAAGGCCATTGACCACTTTTAGGCACCGAACTACGCTCACTGTGTCAGCGTCTCTTCTCCCTAAGTCGACAGAAACATCGAGCTTCTGCAAGCTCGACTAGCTGACCCAATAGGTGAAGCAGGGGTTACGAGGCTGATCGGGAAGTTGAACCCCTACCTCATTTAGATAGTAGATTCGTGTCCTCGTAGTATATGGGTCAAGATGAAGGTCAAGGTCAATTTTGGGCCCCCTCGCATGTAACCTCGGCGGGCTATGGTCTTGATGTTTCTATTACTTCCATGAAAGTGGAAGTATTGCTGCCATGTTGTTTTCACTCTGGAGATTATGTGGTGTATATCTCGAGAACCGATGGAAGGTTTGCAATGGTTTTCAGTGGGTGGGTAGGTGTGGGGATGGTGATGGTGCAGGTGGATTTTGCGCCACCTGTTGGTTGACATTGGTACTGCAGCAACACGTTTTGTCATATCTTTGCACCTGGACTTGCTGTGGTGTTGATTATTTTTATAACTGTTCTGAGAAGCGAGAAGAAGTGAACTTGTACATACTAGAATGTATTATCATATGTAGAGGTGATGAGATACCCTTTTCTTATATAAAAATTGTACCTTATCACTAGCGCTACGACCTGTACCTAGCTTGTTTGAGCACAAATGTACAATAAAGGTCATTCATTCATTCATTATTCTTGCACTTGCCCAGGTCGCACCGGAAGCCCCGGCGGCGGTCTCGGAAGGCGGGCGGCAGGAAGCCCCGGCACAGCGCCTCCTACATCCCGGACCCTGACAAGGAACTGCCCAACGAGAGCGACCAGCAGATCGACGAGCGCGAGATCCTGAAGTCGAGCCGGCGCGCGCTGGTCGTCACCGAGAGGAAGTACCTGAAACAGGACTGGTGCAAGACGCAGCCGCTCCGACAGACCGTCCGCGCCAAGGGCTGCCTCTCCCGGACCGTCATCAACCGCTTCTGCTACGGACAGTGCAACTCCTTCTACATCCCCAAACACGTGCGGAAGGACGCCGAGTCGTTCCAGTCGTGCGCGTTCTGCAAGCCGCACAGGTACAGCATGATCACCGTCACGTTACGCTGCCCCAACCTCACGCCAAACTTCAAACGGAAAAGAATACAGAGAGTCAAGAAGTGCAAGTGCATGTCCGTCATACTGGAATAACTTGTCGTTGTTGTGAAACAAAAACTGACTTTTTATTATTTGTCGCAGCTGTACGTGGCAAAGATAAGTTAACACTCGGGTCCATCTCCCATGTTGGGAAAGGAAACCTCAGAGAACCTTATTTATTCATCCTTACCGAAGGTCCACTGACGCGAGACGTGAGAGACTACAGCACGTTGTGTGCGGGGGAAGCGCTTTGGATTTACAACCATTGGAATATAAACCGTTCCACCGGGATGTAAACCCTATCAGAACGTGTGGAAACTATCTGGCTTCCCTACGGACAGGAAAACCGGACCTTCTCATTTCAACAACCTGCGTGCGTTCGCCCCAGGGCCAGGGGAGCCCTCGTATCCCCATCCCCACCCCCCTCGGGGGGTAAGTACGCGGACACTTCGGACGTACGGGGGCCAGTGCACGCGGTAAGACTGCATATATGATAATGACTTGTACAGATGATATATATAAAAAAACTCTCCCTTCTCACCGCAAAATGACTTGATGTAAATATTGATGTACGTGTGACTCAGTAATAGTACAGTAGAGGACCCCCACACGGGATCAGCCGGTGGTGTGCGCGTCACAGAGACCGTGAGATTTATTATGTGTGACGTTAAGACATGTTCACACGTGCGTATATGTTCAAGTCCGTATGAGGTCTTAGCCTCTACCAGGCTCCACATGTCGCTGTAAAAACAGTAGAAATTGGGCAGACATGGACACATAACATGCCAGAGGAGTTAGCTGCCGAGGAGTATACTATGGTTTGTGACCAGCTAACTCTTCTGTGTCAATATTTGTCCAATTTCTACTATCTACGACTGCCATACGGACCTCATACGGACTTGAACCTTACGCACGTGTGTGAACCCACCTATAATGAGACGGACGGCCAGTTCTCCCCGTAATTTAACGCGATGTATTCTACATACATGGAGCAGAGCCGGACCGATATGGAACACTAACTACACTACTAACACTGCCTATAGTGTGTGTATAAGGACTTTGGTTCATTCCACTACACACAGAACAACACTTAAGACCGCCACTGTCGTCTTTCGACATTCGGTACGTACGGTTTTAGTAATACAACAACCCCAGGCTGGGCTCGAAATACTTTTTTTCTGCATACCTGCAATGGTGCAGGTAATATTGAAAATTACCTGCACCAGACAAATTTTACTTGCACCACTCTGATTCTAGGAAGTATGGATTATACTAAAATTGTTCACGAACCATTGCTATTTTTTCTTTTATACTTTATAGGTGGTAACAGTCAATGCAGCTAAAAACAATCCATATACACCTACATCATAGTACATTTAATACGTATAAAACCCAGTACATGGACCAGTGCAGGTTAGGTGCAGGTAGACACCAGAAATACCTGCACAGCTCCAATTTTACCTGCGTTAACCTGCATATGCAGGTAGTATTTCGAGCCCTGCCAGGACTTTTCTGTACCTTATTTGACGATTTTTAAAAACGAAAAGAAAACGTTTCCGAAGACGACGGTAACTCTTTTTAAGTGAAGTATACAATTGTTGTACAAGTTTGTATATAACGAATAGATAAACTATTTAAATAAATACAGTTGTTGTTAATAACCTAACTGGCTTGTCAGTGACTACCTTTCCTTTATTTTAGTACCTTTAGTGTTTCACAGCAGCCGCTGCGGTTTCAATGTAGAAGCAATGCTAATCTAGTAGAGGAGCGAACTGTCACTTTTATTAATGGGGTTGTTTTTTTCTACTTGCTTTGGACAGACGAGGATAATGTGGCACTGCACTCAAGTCTGTAACTTATATTAACAGTGCCACATACACGGTACAGACAGAAGGTAAAGGTAGTCTTTTACCTCCCCGACCGAAGTCAGGTACCCATTTTTACACCTGGGTGAAGTAAGGAAGGTCGTGTAAAGTGCCTTTCCCAAGCTTAAGGGCACGACGTCGGGGCCACGGCGGGGATCGAACTCAGGACCTCTAGATGGGGTTGCTTTGGCAATGAAGCAATCTTGAAGCTGTCAACTGAAGTCAAGGCGTGTTTCAGATAACTGTATAGATTTCACTGTTTCATATCGATTTCCAAATATGAAAAAAAAAACTACGTTCCAGGATATTGTGTTCTGCCCCCCCCCCCCCTTTAAATCGTTGCTACTGACATGTACATGTGCAAATTAGATAGTTAAAGACAGAGCATGTTATGGAAAACTGAAATACAACACAGTTTGCTAGGCATTTCGTTAAAGTGTCAATTTAAACATTTCAAACCATTTGGCACATGACTGTTGCATCGTCCACACGTCTGGTTCGCAAATTTTACCTCAAACAATAAAGAATCTGTAAATCAGTGTAATCTTAATTGTTTTTGGCTTTATTTCAAGAAATTTCCATGAAATGTTCCCATACACTTAAATCTCAGCACGTGATGAATTTGTATCGGGCTTTCTAATTTGTATTGTATCTTGTGTTGTCAAAACCTAACTTGACACAAGATACAAAATAAAAAGCCCAATAAAAACGACTAAAAAAGCGTCAAAAAACAGCCGGAGCCTAACATCTGTTTGGAGAGTAGAATTTGTATCCATTTTGCCCGCCAAATTGTTGTATGCTTCCGATAAATGTACAGTAACTGTTGTAAACCGTTTTACAGTGGCTAGCAGTTTACTCAAAGTTTTCGGATTTAAGCCGCGCTCACGATTTAAAAAAAAGGACGGCTTAATTCGGCTTGGCTTACATTGCCGACTTTAAATGGTTTTGCAAAGAGGTTTGCAAACAGCGACACTAACTTGTATATTCAACAAACCTAACCAAAGTGGACATTTCCTGGCCAAGCATGATACATTGAAACGAACACTTTTCCTTTTAAGAGTCTATTAGTTCGTTCCTGTAAATATACCGCGCAAAAACCGGGCAGGGGTTCAAGTGGCTCAAGTCGCTGAACCTTCCACCGTGGCAGAGCGCCAGCAGACTGGCATAAACATGTGTGTCTGCGTCAGGTACTGGTGGTACATTACAGAAGAAGAACTTTATTGCGCAACAATTGTAACAGTTACAATGTATGGCAATGTGAACAACTATATACTAATACAAATAACTAACAACTCATCATCATCATCGGTCGACGTGATCAAATGTAGACATGTTCGCACATGTCTACACACGACGGGGTTATACCGCCCCTTACGGGGTGACATACCCTTTCGTAGGCTAATTACAAGACGGGGATGCGCCAGGTCTCCCGTCCGGGTGAATGATGTAATTCACCATGTGGCTGATACGAGACAGAGGTTCGCCAGGCCTCCATCCGGGTGATTTGAAGTGAATCACCAACTCCCGACAGAAGGATTTGCACCAACGCACACCGCACCATCGCACGTGTGGGGGTTCTTTAACGTGCATGGGGTATGGCTCTCCCGATACACGGGACCTCCATTTAACGTCCTATCCGAGGGACGACTCATTTGTCACTTGAGTAAAGTGAGGAAAGTCGTGTAAAGTGCCTTTCCCAAGGGCACAAGACCGGCAACACGGTAGGCGGATTCGAACCGGCGACCTCTCGATCACGGGCCGAATACAATACCACTGTGCTACGCGGCCCCATGTAATATAATATAACAGTATAAACAATCTTGTGAGTATCATAAAGCATTATCTCGTTTTTGCAATGAGTTGTAAATAAATTGGCCTACGTAGGCAGATATATGAACAGGACATGATAATATCAAATGGAATACCTCTGACCTAGCATATGGCAGTACAATTTCGGACTTAGATACATGTTATAGGCACCATTATACAAACTGGGGTTCAACGATAATTCACATTAAATCCCAGCGGATTGCCTATGAATTTTATGCTTAATTCAGGAAGGCAATTCCCCAGAAGTTTGCTCTAGCTACCTTGCTGCAAGTTTTGGTAATTACGGGAAATTGGACAGCTTGCCTGTGTCTTTTGAAAATTGAGAAGTTGTATGGCCATTGGCAATCAGTTACCAATAGTCTTCAAGCAGACGTGTTAGCTGGATGAAAAAAGAGAATCTTGAATTTGGCCAAATGGGGATAAACAAGTTGCCATAGGATTTCAGTTTGTCTATCCAGGTATCCTACGGCCGGTCAGTTCACTCCTAGGCCAATTAACTCCTATTAGGCTTTTATTCCTACCTCGACCAAAGTCCCATATTACTATTCGGCCAGGCTGGAGTCTGGTAGTGACTACAGTCAAACCTGTATTAGGGGCCACCTCTACAGAGGGGCCACCTGTCCATAGTGGCCACTTTTTGTCGGTCCCTTGGGTATTTTATCTACAAGTTACCACCTCTATACAGAGGCCACCTGTCTATAGTGGCCAAATTTGTCCGGTCCCTTGAGTGGCCGCTATAGACAGGTTTGACTGTACCTGCAAGCCTGCCTGGCTTCTAGCCTGCGATCCTGAATGTCAGAGTGACGAGAGTCCAGGGAAAAGGGCTATGTGTGTATCATGGTGTTAATGATGAGAGTCCGGGGAAAAGGGCTATGTGTGTATCATGGTGTTAATGATGAGAGTCCAGGGAAAAGGGCTATGCCTGTACCATGGTGTTAATGATGAGAGTCCAGGGAAAAGGGCTATGTGTGTACCATGGTGTTAATGATGAGAGTCCAGGGGAAAGGGCTATGTGTATACCACGGTGTTAATGATGAGAGTCCAGGGAAAAGGGCTATGCCTGTACCATGGTGTTAATGATGAGAGTCCAGGGAAAAGGGCTATGTGTGTACCATGGTGTTAATGATGAGAGTCCAGGGGAAAGGGCTATGCCTGTACCATGGTGTTAATGATGAGAGTCCAGGGAAAAGGGCTATGTGTGCACCATGGTGTTAATGACGAGAGTCCAGGGAAAAGGGCCATGTGTGTACCATGGTGTTAATGATGAGAGTCCAGGGAAAAGGGCTATGCCTGTACCATGGTGTTAATGATGAGAGTCCAGGGAAAAGGGCTATGTGCCTACCATGGTGTTAATGATGAGAGTCCAGGGAAAAGGGCTATGTGTGTACCATGGTGTTAATGATGAGAGTCCAGGGAAAAGGGCTATGCCTGTACCATGGTGTTAATGATGAGAGTCCAGGGAAAAGGGCTATGTGCCTACCATGGTGTTAATGATGAGAGTCCAGGGAAAAGGGCTATGTGTGTACCATGGTGTTAATGATGAGAGTCCAGGGAAAAGGGCTATGCCTGTACCATGGTGTTAATCTCATCCGGGCAGCAACGTGAGACTTGTTGATCAGCAGCTATCTCCCCTTTATCTGGCAGTAGGAGATAACAAAGCTGAGGGGACCAAATTACCCGTGACAGCGGGAATTCCAAGGCTGTGATACCGGCTTCCCAACCAACACCGTTACACATACATGTACATGTAGCTCTCCCAGCCTTCAGGAGAAATAGCACTCTCCAAGCAGAGGTTCGGCTCTGGCAGATTTTTTATCTTAATTTGCTCTTAGTGAGTTTGATTACGGCTGTGTTGCTCACCCGACATGCACACTACCGGAAAGGGTTGCAGTCCTTTTGACAAGACGTTAAGCCGTGGTCCACTGTTCATTGTGCTTGACTAAAGCAAACAAGGCTGGACTCCAGGCTATGTCTGTATATCAATGGCCAGGCAGTCGTTACATATAGGTTGTCACTAGTACAGGTTTGACTGTATATGTACATCAATGGCCAGGTGGTCCTTATGTAGAGGTTGTCACTAGTACAGGTTTGACTGTGTATGAATGGCCAGGTGGTCCTTATGTAGAGGTTGTCACTAGTACAGGTTTGACTGTATATGTACATCAATGGCCAGGTGGTCCTTATGTAGAGGTTGTCACTAGTACAGGTTTGACTGTGTATGAATGGCCAGGTGGTCCTTATGTAGAGGTTGTCACTAGTACAGGTTTGACTGTATATGTACATCAATGGCCAGGTGGTCCTTATGTAGAGGTGGTCACTAGTACAGGTTTGACTGTACGTGTACATCAATAGCCAGGTGGTGCTTGTATAGAGGCGGTCACTAGTACATTGTACATGTTTAAATGTAGAAAGACAAATGTCAGACTTCCAGTTCCATTCAAGTTCAATCCTTTACAATCCGAGAAGTTAAAAATGAAGTTGGTGTTGTCTACAGGAAAATGCAGCCAGTGAGTGCCTGACCATTCACTTCATGTTCTCAAGTTCATCTCCAGTCGCTGACCGTGATGATTACATCCAGCTGTAAGGAGGGGAGTCTTTAAAACTTCAAGGATTTAGGGGATCCAAGCCTTCAAGAAACAAACTTCCTTCCCACTGAAGACTTAAATCCTTCCAGAAACACCCCGGCGACTCCAGAGTCTTGGCAGGAAGTTTTGGCACCTTACTATTGAGAGTCTTGCGGCTAATCTTGCTCCTAAGACCCTCCCAATTCCTCCAGGCTGAGTAAGACTGCCAAACTCAGCAGTGTCAGTAACAAGTCCATCTTCACAGACCCTATATAAACCTGTTTGCAAAACAGTGTCTTCAACTGGTTCACACAGTCTTCAGTGGCTTTAAACCTAAATGCCCATGGTATCAGGAGTTAAAAGTTAAAGTTTGCCCATACATCTAAGATGCGTAGGGTGGCGCCCATCTCCACTTCGAAGCCCTTGGGCCACACATTTGTGCAAGTCACTACAGCAGGGGGCTGGTCCGCTGGTAGTGATGTGTGTTTAACTTCCATACTCTTCCTCATTAGTGCTGAGTGCTAAGCAGAGAAGGCAGCATGTACCATTTTTAAAGTCTTTGGTATGACTCGGCCGGGGATCGAACTCACGACCTACCGAATGCAAGGCGAACACTCTACCCACTAGGCCATTGCACCGGTATCAGGAGGAACTACTGTAAATGCAGAAATTTCCATGGTGGTTTTATGTTCGCTGTTTTCCTGTTGCCAATTCATAGCGAACTTAAAACCACCGCGAACATTTTTCCATGGCAGTAGGAGACTACAGTGCATGGTGCTACCGCGAACTTAAAACCACTGCGAACAGTCCTTTTTCCCACTACCGCAAAATTAAATCCCCGCATTTACGGTAACTTAAGGTGACAAGGTCACACCAATTTAAATTGTTGATACCAGAGAAAATATGTACTTTTATGTTCCCTGTTTTCACAGTGATGACTTTAACGGGAACTTACCGACAACAAATGAATTGCTGCCTTTTTTTAAGCACACCTGCTGCCACCGTGAACATTTAGTTCCGAGAACAAGTTAACTTTTCTCAGACCGTGAAAGTTTTGTACCAAGAAGGCAAAGTGAATTACAGTATTTCAGCTATCCCGTACCCTGGGAGCCAGACAGGACCGGGTAGCTAGCGAGTTTTGTTCGGGGACCCAAGGCAGTCAGCCCGCAGATCTCACATTAGTGCTCCGGGGGGGTTTAAGCTGCCCGATCCCGGCTGGCTCCCAGGGTAGCTATCCCGCAGTAGCCAGTGCCTTACAGACTCGCTACTGCTCCAGACCTATATTGGGTTGTCAACAATGCGGCTAATCATGGGTCTAATCTGTGGTAATTGGTCCCACGGGGCCTGTGGCATCAGCACGGACCAGCCAGGCCACTGATACCTGTGTCTCCTCCAGCCATTATCGCCATGCCACCCTCCGGCCACACTAACATAATGTGCTGTTTCTCGGATTCAAACAGAAACAACATTATCGCCATGCCACCCTACGGCCACACTAACATAATGTGCTGTTTCTCGGGTTCAAACAGAAACAATGATCAGCTACTAGTAAAACATGACAACTAGCCTCTTTCGAAGGTTAGACATCCAGGTATCCAAAATACCCATCACTATGGTCCCTGGCAAAAGGTAGTGGATCTATCCAGTTTCAAGACTAACTGTTGTCTTATGCATAATAATGGTTTCGATGTTAGGTTGTTAGAAAGGAGTGGTTAGCAAACGCAGGGTTTTATGTTGTGTGTGACCCACAGCAAAGCCAGCTTTGGATTTAAGTTACCACAATAAGTGATATCACTGCCTTCCCCATTCATTGTAAACGCGATATGTAAATATGTCTCTATGTGTTTTAAACATTAGATGTAGGGGATAACAATAGTGTATGATGTATTCTACAGAAATATATAATGTCTTACTTCATTTCTCATCTAGTTTAGCTTGAAATTACTGTATAAGTTTAGTTTTCTTTCTTTTCATCTATGGTCCTTTGTGCATTTAGCCTACAGACATGAACATGCAATAAAAGATTATTATCATTAATAGCTAATAAGTACAAATAGATTTAAATTAGAAGTTATTTCTCTTTTGATTTACCTATAGTTCTCATTTTCCTTCTCTGCAAAGTATACAATTATGTATACCACTACTTTACTTTGTCTGCAACTAACCCTCGAGTATGAACTTGAACTTGCATTAAAGATTATCATCATTATAATTGTATCACACGGACCAAATTATTGTATGAAATAACAAATGAAATCGATTAAAGAAAAACAGCCTCCCACGACATCAGACCTGACGGACAGCAGGAAACAGTAGCGAGCGGTGAGGAGGCGAGAACAGTGATGTAGAGACGAGATTGGGCTGGAATGTTGTTGGGTAGTCCTGCGTGTGACGGGTCCTGACAGCCCTTACCTGTCCTCAGTACCGCCGACACTCACCAGACCCACAGTAGTGGGAGATAATCATACCTGATAGTGTCACGGGTTAATGTCTTAACTGTGACACATGCACACCCACACCCCTCTACCACACAAACACACACACGCGCACACACACGCGCACACACACACATGCGCACACACACACACACTCTCTTCCTGGTAGTCTTCAAGCAGAAGTAAGGATCAGCAGGAGATAATCATACATGATAATGTCACAGGTTAACGTCTTAATTCTGACATATGCACCCCCCCCTCTAACACACACAGACACAGACTTCCTGGTAGTCTTCAAGCAGATGTAAGGATCTGCGCATGATGGGTCCTAATGGTTCCTACCTGTCCTCAGCCTGGCTGGACACTCACCAGACCCACAGTAGTGCAGTCAGGCCTCATCAGTGGGAGATAATCATACCTGATAATGTCACAGGCTAATGTATTAATTGCCACACATGCAACCACCCCACCCCCCTCCCACCTCTACCACACACACACACACACACACACACACACACATACACTTTCATAGTCTTCAAGCAGATGTAAAGATCGAAGGAGATAATCATAACCGATAGTAACACAGGAAAATGTCTTAACTGTGACACATGCACCCCCCCCTCTAACACACACACACACATACAGACTTCCTGGTAGTCTTCAAGCAGATGTAAGGATCTGCGTGTGACGGGTCCTGACAGCGCTTACCTGTCCTCAGTACTGCCGACACTCAACAGACCCACAGTAGTGGAGTCAGGCCTCATCAGCAGATAATCATACCTGATAATGTCACAGGCTGATGTCTTAATTAAGACACATACACACCCACACCCCTCTAACACACAAACACACACACACTTCCTGGTAGTCTTCAAGCAGATGTAAGGATAAGCGGGTGATAATGATACCTGATAGTGTCACAGGAAAATGTCTTAATTAAGACACATGCACCCCCCATTTTCCACAGACACAGACACACACACACACACACACACACACACACTCTCTCTTCCTGGTAGTCTTCAAGCAGATATAACGACAGAAGGAGATAATCATACCTGATAGTGTAACAGGCTAATTAATGTCTTAACATGCACCCCTACCACACACACACACACACACACACACACTTCCTGGTAGTACAAAAGAGACTCATCAGTTGAGTCCGTGTCATCCTTAGTGAGGTGATAACAGCATCTCCTGAAGTGGCTGTCAAGCTTGACAGAGCAAATTTTACCCTTGGTGTTTTCGTTACCTGTCTTTTGTGATTCTTACATCGTCATCTATTGTAAATCGTATGTCAAATGATGTATAACTTTCTGTTTTGTAGAACTTAGTCTTTAGTTTTTAACAATTTGATTAAGCAACAATTCTGATCATATCTTAAAATATACTTTTATGACATGACTTCTGCAAAGTGCTAATTGAGTTCTTTGATAACGAATAATGATTAAAATTTAATTTAAATAAACATGATGACAAATAGCTGTTATTCCACCTTTATTTATATTTTTTTCCTATTTCATTTGTATCCTATCTGTAGTGTACAAATATGCTGCATACTTTTGTCTCCATTAAGCAAATAAGATGATTAATTTTGCTTTAATCAATGCTTCTGATTTCCCACCCAGCTAATTTTACATGCCCTGCACTGAAATTGTACAATCATGCAGCCATGTACATGATTTGGTTGTCCTTGGCCCGCTATGGAAGCAGTCACCGGTTGTCTTCAAGACAAATAAATAAACAAAACAAAAACAAACAAACAAACAAACATGTAGAAAGAGGAGCAGGTCACATCACATGTTCTCTGCGCCAGAGTCAGTAGTACTCTCCGTCTTGAAAGATCTCCTCCGATTCGTCGACAGATGGAAGCTCTGACGATTTCTCATCCTTAGAGTCCTCCTTAGAATCTTCTCCCTTAGATGCTTCTTCACGACTAGATGGCGTCTTTGCCGCACTGTTCGTTTCAGAAGAAGAAGAAGATGTTGTCTTGGTTTCTTGAGACTTCTTACCGATGGTTTGTCTCTTTGCTTCCCTTTCCTTGGAGAGTTCCTGGAATCTTTCTTTAAGAGATTTCTGCTTTGGAGCGTCTGTGCTGCCTTCCGTGTCCTTCTTTTGAGACGTGGCATCTCTCGAAGACTCCTTGTCAGCTTCTGAAGACGTCTTCACTTCGTCCCCTGTCGCCTTCTTTCTTTCCTGGGCAGGTGCAGTGTCCGTTTCTTCCTTGGATGAAGAAGAGACCTTCAACACCTTCTTCTCCTTAGATGGGGATGGTTCCTTAGATTTAGACTCCTCAGATTTTTCTGCTCCTTCTGAAGAAGGCTCAGACGTTTCTTCCTTCACCGTAGGCTCCTTGGGAGGAACCTTGGCCTCTTCCTTAGACGTTTTTGTGGTCTCCTTCAGAGGAACGTCCACGGACTTTGACTTGGTGGCCAGCTTTGCTTTCTGGAACACAGGAGAAGCAAACATTAGGTTGTAGCTTTAAACTTAATATATATATAGACAAATGTTACTGTAAATGCAGAAACTTTTGCGGTGGTTTAATGTTTTTCCATGGCAGTAAGAGACTACAGTGCATGGTGTTACCACGAACTTAAAACCACTGCAAAAAGTCGTTTTTCCCGCTACAGCAAAATCAAATCCCCGCAAACTTAAATGCATTTACAGTATACTAATTTTACAAGGTACAAGATAGTCCCATAGCCATTTGCATCTGGAGGGGCAGTGAATTGATATCCACTGTGTCTATGATCTAGGGCAAGGTACTGGTAGGTAGAGCCCAACCCTCTCCTTCCACTGCCTTATATTTCCCCAACCAAAATCTGGTACCCAGTTCTCGACTGGGTGGTGTGAAGAAAGTCTCAGAAAGTGCCTCTAAGAGGCATTCTTGCTGCTGCAGTGCCACCTACATCGGCTATAACTAGTATAAGTAGCAGCAAGAAACAGACCCAGTCATTCTAACCCTGATGGTGGTGTCTGATAGACATCGCAACATTGGAAGTGAGTACAATTCTGGTTGTGTTTTTGAAGAACCTTACTATATGTGCCTTTCAGAGGGCACAACATTGGTGGCATGTCGGGGGATACAAACCCAGCATCTCTGCGTTCTGGGCTGAACACCCCACAAACCGTTAGACCTACATGTGTACACAACACCACATTCTACAATAGGTGCTGGAAACATCTACGATTACCACTTTTGACGTTGGTGAATTGACATTTGCAATGAGTATAGCCCTTTGCAACACTTGTGTGCCATCGGGCTGCGGATTTGCCCCCCGTACGTGCCACTACGGGCGACGCGCCTGACCTGTACAGTCTGAACGTTTCCAGAAATACGTGGCGGACATGAAACGTACGGACAAATCGCACGTACGGCGGGTTGTGCCCCAAGCTTTACATGTACAAACCATGGACCTACGTGAGGCAGAGCATGTCTTATGCCCACTTCATGCTGAGCTGAGGTGCACGGGAGCATGTTGAAATGTTTTGGATCACTACATGAATGTCATTTACAATACCTGGCTACATAAATAAAATGAAGTGCAATGACCTGACTGTGAACAACAAATCTACAAGCAGATGTAAGGAGGATCTAACTAATGTGCCTTGTTTTTGCACCCTTTAATATTCTTTTCTTGGTTCAGGCAGTCTGTATCCAGCAAAGCAAAGGAACCTGATCTTTTCCACACATCATGATCATTTCTCATATAGGAACTTTATTTTGAGGAAAAAAAAGGAGTATGACATTGTCTTAAGTTAAACAAAGCAGTCAAATGGCTGAATTTATTGGTTCAGGGTGTTATATCAAAATTTACTTCAGATATATGTCAGTATCCATTGTTGGATACAGGCAGTCTGTATCCAACAAAGCGAATGAACTTAATCTTTTCCAAACATCGCAATCAAAATTTTTCCTATTATATAATAGAAATTTATGTGAAGTATTTATTTTGAAAAAAAAGGGACTATGGCATTGTCTTAAACAAAGCAACCAAAACGTCTGAATTTTGTCAGAACTTTATATCAACATTTACTTGAGATGTATTTACAAATAGATCATCACAGCAAGGATAAAAATGTTTTGAACAGTATTTACCAGGATATCGGATAAAAGGTAGGGGACTTTAAATTTGCTGACAAATTAAAACCTTGTGGGTGCCAAACTATCAAACCCTTATCCTATTATGAGTCAATTGGTCAATAACAATGATCACAATAGGGTGAACTCATGAAAATACAATATATCAAATCGAGAAAAGAGTATTAAATGTAAACTTGCAAAAACTAATCTAAAACTTATAGAGTGAGGTAGATCCATACATCTGCTCAGAGATTAGCGAACAACTACCCTAATTGAAATGTCTGTTTCGTCTGAGCAGAAAGACAGAAAACAGAGTGCTTGTTGGAACTTGTGCAGGAACGATTCGTTTCCAAGGTCTCCTACCTGCAGCCTGCTGATTTAAAGTGCACGGAAGCATGTTGAAGTGCTTTAGAATGTTAAACAATTGTCGTTTCCAATTCCCTGTAACTAACTGTTCCACCGGGGATGCAACAGTTCAGTGTGTCACAAGTCACAAAGGATCTTAATGTTTTTCTTGCCTTCGGCTACTGTAGTACTGTAAATGCATTTAAGTTCGAGGGGATTTAATTTCGCGGTAGCAGGAAAAGGGACTTTTCGTGGTGGATTTAATTTCGCGGTTACATCATAGACTGCTGCCTAATACCACAATAGAAAAATGTTCGCGGTGGTTTTAAGTTCGCGGTGAAGTGGTCACCGCGAAAACTGCGAATATTAATCCACCGCGAACATTTCTGCATTTACAGTATTTGACCTTCTCAGAAACATGAGATCAAAATAGAGGGCAAGAACCTCTCTAGAATGACTCACAGTCGTATGAGAGTGTTTTCTTGTAGCCATTAGCCAGAGTCACTTTATCAAATATCTAACAAACCAAAGTCATTGGATATCAAATGAGCATTGAGTTTTGATCTGCAACTTTTGAACAAGATATACAGTCAAGATATACAGTCAAATTTGTACCAGTGACCACCTCTACAGAAGGACCATCTGGCCATTGATATAGTCAAATCTGTACAAGTGACCACCACTACAGTAGGACAACCTGGCCATTGATATACAGTCAAACCTGTACTAGTGACCACCTCTATGTATACATAAGACCTACTGGCCATTGATATACAGTCAAACCTGTAGAAGACAGTGACCACCTCTACATAAGGACCACCTGGCCATTGATATGCAGTCAAACCTGTACAAGTGACCACCTCTACATAAGGACCACCTGGCCATTGATATTCAGTCAAACCTGTACAGGTGACCACCTCTACATAAGGACCACCTGGCCATTGATATACAGTCAAATCTGTACAAGTGGCCACCTCTACATAAGGACCACCTGGCCATTGATAAACAGGTTTACCTGTACTAGTGACCACCTCTACATAAGGACCACCTGGCCATTGATATACAGTCAAACCTGTACTAGTTACCACCTCTACATAAGGACCACCTGGCCATTGATATACAGTCAAATCTGTACAAGTGACCACCTCTACATAAGGACCACCTGGTCATTGATATACAGTCAAACCTGTACTAGTTACCACCTCTACATAAGGACCACCTGGCCACTGATATACATGTACATGTACAGTGAAACCTGTACTAGTGACCACCTCTACATAAGGACCACCTGGCCATTGATATACAGTCAAATCTGTACAAGTGACCACCTATACAAAAGGACCACCTGGCCATTGATATACAGTCAAACCTGCAAAAGTGACCACCTCTACATACATGTAAGGACCACCTGGACATTGATATACAGTCAAACCTGTACTAGTGACCACCTCTACATAAGGACCATCTGGCCATTGATATACAGTCAAATCTGTACAAGTGACCACCTCTACATAAGGACCACCTGGCCATTGATATACAGTCAAACCTGTACTAGTGACCACCTCTACATAAGGACAACCTGGCCATTGATATACAGTCAAATCTGTACAAGTGACCACCTCTACATAAGGACCACCTGTCCATTGATATACAGTCAAACCTGTACTAGTGACCACCTCTACATAAGGACCACCTGGCCATTGATATACAGTCAAACCTGTACTAGTGACCACCTCTACATAAGGAGCACCTGGCCACTGATATACAGTCAAACCTGTACAAGTGACCACCTCTACATAAGGACCACCTGGCCATTGATATACAGTCAAACCTGTACAAGTGACCACCTCTACATAAGGACCACCTGGTCATTGATGTACAGTGAAACCTGTACTAGTGACCACCTCTACATAAGGACCACTTGGTCATTGATATACAGTCAAACCTGTACTAGTGACCACGTCTACATAAGGACCACCTGTTCATTGATATACAGTGAAAGCCTGTACAAGCGATGCACCTCTACTTAGGGACCACTTAATCATTGATATACAGCCCAAACCTGTACAAGTGATCACCTCTACGTATTGACTGACCCATCCATTGATATACAGTCAAACCTGCAAAAGTGACCACCTGGCCATTGTGATCATATTTTGGTGGTCCCTATGATAATTTTTGGTGGTCTCTTAAAAATTTTTTCCATTGAAACAGGCATGAAGAATCCTGTCAAAAGTGACCACCTGTCTGTCAGTTCCCGACGTCACCTTCTTGGGCAACCTTGACATACTGCCCTTTGATGTGAGAACTTTGTTTTGCTTCTAGCTAATTTTTCAGCACTACAAGCCCTTTGAAAATCCCTTTGATAGGGCGTTGCATGTTTTACTTCCCGTCGCACGCTGTTTTATAGCTCATAATAGCATGCTGAACTGTTTAAGATCTCGTACTATTGTTGCTTTCCATTAGAACATGGTGGCTGTAAGTGTGCCATGTTCTCCAGGGGTTCAGTGTTCAGCGAGAGTTCAGTGTGCCACAGGTTGTGGACTGAGCAACCTTGATTAACCCTGTCTTCCCCTAGCCTGGGTACCATCCGGAAAGTAGTTGGCTGCGACATTCAGTCGCTTCTCTGTGTCTCCATCTGGGAACGCGGACCATCTTAACGTCTGAAATCGTCCAAATGTTGGACGCAGGCGCTGATTGGTCCCCACATATGTGCGAATTATGGAATGGGTTAAAGCGCTCATTCGAACAGGTGTTCTAACACCGGACAAGCCCTCCGTCCGCTAGCGGATGGGCCTGTTGTCATCGAACGAGTGCTCTAGAACCCATTCCTTGATTCGCTCATTAATTGGCGTCACCAACAAACAGTTTAAATATGCAGGTCTCCAGACGGATAGCAGAAGCGAACATAGGAGCGAACTACTATCCGGATGGTACCCAGGCGAGTCTTTCCCACAGATACCATACTTTCTTCATTGAAGTACACACTCAAATAAAATACGATTTGGCACAAGTCAAACTCAAAGACAAATTTCTGGGATTGGAAGGTAAGCTCAATGAATTACAAACGCCTTCTCTACCAATCTTGAACACATTCGGAACAGGATAACTTCAAATTAGATAAAATCTTATGGTGTTTTCTTTTCAAAGGGTAATTTTGCTTACGTTTTTATTATACAATGGCATCACACAGTCGGGGCGTAACAAAGGATCAGGAAAAACAAATGGAACATCTTGGTTTAACAAGACAAAAACAAAAGGAGAGACGCCGACCTCATAACACTGGCTTCCTGTGGCCAAACTGTGGCCGCTACAGCCATGCATGTGAAGATTGGCCTACAAGTACAAAGCCATAGAAGAAGTTGTCAACTGTACATTGTATGTAACAGCATCTCTTCTCCCCAAGTTGCCCAAACTTTTTTAGATCCAAAATCCCTGATGAGCCCAACTTGGTTTATGCTGTCAGCACAGGTTATCCAATGGGGACTGCTGTTGTAAGGGCATTCCACAAACCCAACGGCGTAAAAAAATTGCATCATATTTGGCAGAACCATTGTCAAGGGTCTTAGCCCCACTACTGACATGAACAATAATTCATACTCATAGTGAACCTAACTCTGTGAGGGTTAAAAATGGGTCACCCTGACAGACTTTCTGTTGGACTCCTACAGCCTTGACCTAATAACCTATTCCTGACCGTCTGACAGAGATTGATTGGGAGCTTGTTTGCATTAAAATCTCCATTTATTTATCTATTCAGATTTACCACTGTTAGAGGAAGGATTTAACAAAAGGTGACTATCAACTTTTCAATGCGGAGACTAGACTGTAATGTTTGATATGTCGATGTAGGTTAGACATCCAGGTAATAAGATACACCAAAAAGTAGCAACTGGATATGGTTTTGGAAACGGTCAGACATTTCGGATAGAATCCAGTGACACTGAAGTGATACTGCTATTGGAATCCAAATTGTCTTCAGCTTGACTTGTCTTGCAATGTCTCCGATTGGACAGCTAAAATTGTCTTCATTCATAGCTCAGGTATAAAAGATCAGTCTTTTCCAGATCACTTCAGTGTCACTGACGAAGGATAGTGGATTCTATCCGAAACGTCTGACCGTTTCCAAAACCATATCCTGTAATGTTTGATCCCCTCACAGAGGGAAGGAGCCCTGGACTTGCGCTCTTTCTGATAAGTGTGGCCGGTTGGTATTTTGGTTGAAGAATTATTATATTAAGAATTAATTTTTTTTTAATTAGATGAAAACAAACATTTTCTAATTACTACAGATCATTAGTAGATATCAATTTGCGCAACCATTGAGTTTGTAGCTTTCATCATTATGCAAGAAAAACGAAGTTTCATTGCAGTGGTACATGTATGTACCAAAGTGATGTATTTTATCATAGAAAAAATATTAGGGGCAATATAAATGATAACGTCATCAATTTGGCCCCCCTAAAAATCAGATCTATAATTCTTTCATGCCCATCTATCAATATTCGATACGGCTCCATTCTTTCTTCATTCATTAATAAGAAAACAATGGAAGGTCAAAATGCCAATTTAGCTAACCGAAATACCTTAAACATGCTTGACATGTGGCTCTCCTAATACATGTACATGGGGATCCCATTTAAAGTCCTATGGCAGTGATGCACCTGATCGAAGCTAGGCACTCATTTGCACCTGGGTAATAAGGCTAATGCAGGGCTCTAGCCAGCTCGAATTTTTTTTTCGTCAGCCAATTCCCATTGTCGCGAAAACACTATTAGAAAGACTGAACTGAGAGCTTAAAAAAATGGTTTTTAATGAGATTATCGTATGCGAAAGGGCGCTGACACACATCATCAACAATCATAACAATAGTAAAACAAACAGTGTGTGGCTTTTACGGCCGTGGACGGCGTCCCCAAGCCGCCTGTAGATTCCACCAATGACTTTTGTCTGTCAAGGTTGACGGATTGGTTTTAAAATTTTTCCGTCACATGCAGCAAATTTCCGTCAATTGACGGAAAAACGGACGCTGGCTAGAGCCCTGGGCTTATGTCATATTTTCAAACCGGCTATTTGTGGAAACGAAAATCTATACTATACTACAAAATATACCCAAATA
>NC_049979.1:2626722-2640250 GCF_000003815.2 Branchiostoma floridae
TTGATGTCTCTTATTATATCATACTTATCCTTCCCAAAAGCTGCCCAGCCAGGCCCCGGTTTAGAAATGTGACGTACCAGTAGGCCAAAAGTGAGGAAAGTCTAAATCTCGAGGGCACAAGATCAGTGGCATATCAGCTGATTTGAACCCAGAGGTCCTGGGCCAAACACCATCACAAGATACATGTATAAACCACACCAACCCACTCCATTCCTCTCCAAGCAGAGGATGGAGAAAATTGCCACCTTTTTCTTCTTTGCAGTCTTTTTCTGTCTGCTATGGTGAAGACAGCATATATGAAAAAGGTGATGATTTTCCCCACCAACCTCTGCTTGGAGAGTAGTCCATTCCCTCCAGGGCTCGAAATACCACCTGCATATGCAGGTTAGTGCAGGTAAAATTAGAGCTGTGCAGGTA
This sequence comes from Branchiostoma floridae, assembly GCF_000003815.2. Lineage (NCBI taxonomy): Eukaryota > Metazoa > Chordata > Leptocardii > Amphioxiformes > Branchiostomatidae > Branchiostoma > Branchiostoma floridae. The sequence goes on from NC_049979.1 coordinate 2,627,140, forward strand.
TTTCTGGTGTCTACCTGCACCTAGCCTGCACTGGTCCATGTACTGAGTTTTATACATAAATGTCCTATAGTGTAGGTGTATATGGATTGTTATTAGCTGCTAAAAAAGGAAAGATCGCAATGGTTTCTGAAAAAATTCAGTATAATCCATACTTCCTAAGTTCAGAGTGGTGCAGCTAGGTAAAATTTGTCTGGTGCAGGTAAGTTTCAATGTTACCAACACAAGTGTAGGTATGGAGAAAACAGTACTTCGAGCCCTGCCCTCCCTGTTCTGCCAGAAGAAGGCCTATCAGCCCAGGTTCTGCATGGTCGCACAGGAGGCCAGGGATTTGCCACCCCATTAAGAAGTTCTGGGTCGGTTTTCAGCTGCACATAAATCACCTGGACACTTCTGAGGACTCCTTCCCCTGCCAGGAGACAAGTCAATTTCCTTCTCCTGTCACTTAATAAAGTGATGCACATGCCTTAAATCAAGTACACACAAGTGCAGGGTTTTCTAAATTTCACTTGTCATATCGGGCAAATACATAAAGAATTTACTTGAAAAATGATGATATGCCACTCCAAGTTGACCAAAAAGTCCTTCAAATTACATTTGATATTAACAGAATTACAGTGCCGTCACAGGTATCCTTATCATGCCAACGTTTTATTAGATACATTTTTCAAAATCTCATCGTGGAAGGGCCAAGACCCCCCCTTCCACACCACCTCCATAATAGGTTGTTGTTCGCAACCTAAGTAAATTCCATTACCACAACGCTAAAACAAGAAAGCTTCTGAAAAAAGCAGGCCGGTGCGTATTTTGGAAAAAGCAAACAAAATCATGTTAAACAAAATCACACGAAAAAAGAGTTTTTAAACATCGAATTACTGAATTGCTCTTTCTTCTATTAAAATAGTACATGAGATTTGTCTAGTAAAAAAAAAAAAAATGTAGCAAGTGAGGTTCGAACCCACGATCTACGGCTGCAGAAGCAACCTGCTATATAAAGTACTGTGTCTTAGACCGCTCAGCCACGCTGACTCAATTACGCAATCAGGCGTATAGAAGGGCTATAGAAGGGTTTGGTTAAATTGACCGATCCATGCATCCAAACGAACGGTTGAACGAACCGCTTCTGTCAATTCAAAGCCGGTGCTACCTACCGGCAATAAAATCCTGGCTAGAACCCTGCTATCCAGATGGTACCCAGGCTAAGGCCCAATCTACACACAGTTTTTACCGATATCTGTGGAGATGTTGGGAGGGATCTAGAACGTAGGGGGCCGGACACCAATGGCGCTTGCAGTCATAAGCATATAGCGCGATTTTCCAAATGGCGTTATATGCTAATGAGCCTTCCCGAAGTCGGGAAGCATCTACACGCACATGAAGCTGTCGGGGACCCCTGCTATGCTATCGGTAAGGTATCGTACGAATGGTCCGGACCTTTTGGGAGAAATTCTGCCAATATATTTATGGCGATATTGCAGTTCCATCTAGACGCTGAAAAAAAGCTGTCAGCGAGAGATTGTCGGCTCGCAGATATCGGGAAAAACTGTGTCTAGATTGTGCCTAAAATAAAATCCTGACCAGAACCTTACTATCCAGATGGTACCCAGGCTAAGCCAGCCTCTCACCAGTGCTGGTCTCCTCCCCCACCTCTGCAGGGTGAGCTGTAGCCAGTCTGGGGGGAGGTGACAGGCGCTGTGTGCTCTATCTATACCATCTAAACCTGCCCTGGTCTGACACCAACCTGACATCAATACAAGACAACAAACCAGCACCAAGGACACACCAACACAGTTTGCTGCTCGGAAGGCTTTCAAATCAATACCATCAGTGTGTAAATTCATTCCTTCAACCTTCCTGACAACTTACATGTAGGTTTCATAATGAAGGCAACTTTTTATATTAACACTTTCCCATCAGTTTGGGGGTCCCCAGAGGATGTCATCCATATCATCAAATCAATAGAGCCTAAGGCCTAGGCAAAAAAGTGCTTCTGGCTACCGGACTGCAAAAACCTATCAACGCTTGCCTTTTTTGGGAGTACCCATCTATGGGTAACTGTAAATCGTATCAAATTATGGATATACAAGTTGTAGAATCCTCTTGTGACACATGCTCCTCATTTCTGCTTTAGTGCAAAAATAGAAGATCGTAACGTACTACTGACACAGTTAGAATTTGAATTTAAAAATAAGAGACTGAGTGTCCTGATACATTTCAGTTTCACATTCTGTTTATGATCACATTCTTACACTGTATCTGTTCGATCGCTTTGGCCAAAATCTAAAAGAAGTATAAAATCCCTAAATACCAACTGCAAACTGAAACACAACATTAACACTCCCAGGCCTACCTCAGGGCACACCCTCTGTTCAATCCTCGCTGACCCCAGTAATTCTTGTGATAACGTTAGGAGAACCAACAAGGGTCAGAGCATCTTTAAGGAACACGTCAATGTCAAGACTGTCCTCCCCCTGACACTTAAGATCCCCCAGGAATTTTCCTGCTTCCGACTCTAGGGCGACAGACCTTCAGCCATTCGCAGGAAGAAATGGTCATGCTTATGATGCTATCGCTGCCACGGTGACGAAAGCGCACGTCTTCGATGCCGCCAGAATGCAGCAAGGCCGCGTTTTGGAAACAGTGGCTTGTTTTTCTCTTAAAACATGTCTGGCGCATTCCTCAGCTGCCTTCTGGAGTAGGCTGTAAAGCTAAACGCCTTCCATTTTCACAACCATTGGGCAGTTAAAATCTTGTTAGTGAAAAAGTTTTGCTGTGTTTCATTTTGGTTTTTAAATCATACTCTTATCAGCATGGATCATATTTCAGTTATGAAGTAATAAGGTCATAGAAAGGCAATATTTGTTGCTATATCTTTATCTATATATTTGTCTTAGACTAAATCTTTATATTCATTTTAAGTTTAGACAATGTATGTTTGTGTCTAGTGCTTTTCTAAGGGACAGGTGTGAGTGGCATGATTTGTAATTCAATTTTTAACCTAAGAAACCTCCTGAATTCAAGTCTAGCAAATCTTCCAAAATATTGTAAATGTATTTAAGTTTGCGGGGATTTAACTTTGCAGTAGCAGGAAAATGGAGTGCCTGTGGTGGCTTTAAGTTCACGGTAGCAACATAGACTGTAGCCATGTGATATAATGGATGATGTTCACGGTGGTTTTAACTTTGCGGTGAAGTGTACATCGGTTTGTTAACGGTTTGTAACGACAAGTCGCAATTCAGCTGTGTGGCTGCAATGTCATTGTCAATTTGTTGAATTTCGAAATAAATAAACCAGTCATATATATATATATATAAAACCGAGAACATTAAAACTACCACAAACAATTCTGCATTTAGAGTACTCAATTCAGTGTCTGCCACGAGGACCCCCCACCCACACCATAGGGAATGGAGGAGTGTGCTTGACATTGAACCTGGACACGGTATATTGCATCACAGGGAAGTAGGAAATTGAGAATTAAGCGCATGGGAGGGATTGTAAACAAAAGATTAACACCTAATGTCACACCAATGAGTGCAGGTAAAGTGAGAGCTGTGCAGGTATTTCTGATGTCTAAATGCGCCTAACCTGCACTAGTCCATGTACTGGGTTTTATACATAAATGTCCTATGGTGTAGGTATATATGGATTATTACTAGCTGCATTGAATGTTACCACCTATAAAGTATAAAAGACAAAATAGTAATGGTTCATGAACAATTTGAGTATGATCCATACTTCCTAAATTCAGAGTGGAGCAGATAAAATTTGTCAGGTGCAGGTAATTTTCAATGTTACCTGCACCAATGCAGGCATGCAAAAAAGGCATTTCGAGCCCTGCATGCAAATTGTGGATCCAAGTCCAGTCAGGTCAACCTGGGAGGGCCGTCCGTTCTGCTTTCTGTTCAGCTCCAAGCAGACGTTTGAAGCAAAGACTTCTCCAGTCATAATATTCTAATTTTCCCCTTTCTAAGTTAGTTTGTCGGAAAAAAGAAACAGCAAGAAACATCATGACCTTTCACTCCCGACATCTGCTCGAAGATCTTTTTTTAAGCAAAAATATTCTATCTGGAAATTGCCCTCAGGCTGTTATTTGATTGCAAAATGATGACCACGGGATTTTGCGATGAGAAAATGACAAAAAACACAGACAGTCAATTGCAAAAAAAGATGTTTTTATTTGACTTGCTCCATTTTTCTTTAGTTAAACTAAACCAAAATTTTCTATTCGTTTATCTACAAATTGCCCTGGAAAAAACAATCTTCTCTGGATTTAAAAAAAAATTCAGTTCTGCCCAAAAAAGATCACAAGTCTGGCACTGCAATTTCCTCTGGGTTTCAAAAAAATTCATATCAAACAGCATGCCAACAATGTATTTCAAAGTGGTTGGTGCTTTCTGTGGTGGTTGATTGCAACGTTAAGCTTATGTATGTTGCATTTTATTTGTACATTTTTGCATTGTAGTCTCCTCTGCTGCTTAGTTTCCTTTTGCGTAGTGTCATAGTCTGTATAGACTGACTGACTACATGTTCATTTTGTATTGTACATTCATATGTCTGAGGCCACAATACCAGCCTCACTGCCCACAGTGTATTGTTTTGTTACAACCTGAATAAAGAAAGATAGACTGGCTCACAGACAGAGAGAGAGAGAGAGAGACAGAGATTGCAAATGATGATCTCCAAGTTTTGCCCACAAAAATGTAATAACGGTGCGTTTAAAAAAAAGTCATATCAAACAGCATGCCAACAATGTATTTCAAAGTGGTTGGTGCTTTCTGTGGTGGTTGATTGCAAATGATGATCTCCAAGTTTTTCCCGCAAAAATGTAATAACGGTGCGTTTAAAAAAAATTCATATCAAACAGCATGCCAACGATGTATTTCCAACTGGTTGGTGCTTTCTGTGGTGGTTGATTGCAAGTGATGATCTCCAAGTTTTGCCCACAAAAATGTAATAACGGCATCATCACGAGTCTGGCACCGCCGGTCCCAGGGGAACTGTGGTCTGGACCTGAAGTCTCCGCTGAAGAAGAATGCCAGCGCCTAATTGACAGATGAAATTATAGAGACTGGGAAATGTTGGGGAGGATCTGACGGCTAATTGTGGTGTAATGATGATGATCACTGGGCTGGGTGCAGCAGGGGCTGGGGGTAATCTGGGGGATTTGTGATCGCAAGGAGACAGGCCTGCAAGTCTAGCCTGCCGTAATTTGTCACCGGTGCAAGTGTTTGTCTTGCAGCCAGTAAATGCATTTAAGTTTGTGGGGATTTAAATTCCCGGTAGCAGAAAAAATGACTTTTTGCGGTAGCACCATGCACTGTAGTCTCCTACTGCCACGGAAAAATGTTTGTGGTGGTTATAACTATAAGTTCCCAGTGAAGCGGCTACCAGGAAAAATGCGAACATTAAACCACAGCGAAAGTTTCTGCATTTACTGTAGTTTGTGAGTTCGATCCCCGGCTGGTACATGCTCCTTTATCTTGTTTTACTCAGTATTTAGGCAAGAGTATGGTAGCTATGGTTGAACACACACACCAGTACTATCAAACTATCTCCCTGCTGTCGTGGTTGTACAGAGCTGTGTGGCCCAAGGGCTACAGAAACAGAGATGTGCGCCGCCTGATGCACCATCTAGTGCAGGAAGGACTTTAACTACTTTGATTTGTGTCCCCACGGAGACAGGCCCTGCAAGTCTAGCCTGCCGTAATTCTCCCATACGCAGGGAGCGGAGACGCCATTGTTCCCCTGCCAGGATGATTCTACGCCTGCTCTAATTTTACTTTATTCAGCTTTACTGCGAAGCCCTGATATATCCGGCACACATAACCATGCCCTGTGTGCCGTGCCCGGATATGTCCGGGATAGCGTATTCCCCCGAAGTAGCAGCTTTGCACGTGTGTAGCGCACAAACCCCGGAAGTTAGGGACCTTGGCCTTGTTCGGGGGTTTCTTTTTGGAGGTCAGCGGCCAACCCTGGCACTGATAGCAATTCATAAGGCTGAAACTCTGGCAGTTTAAGGGTTAAATAACGACGCTGCACTCTCCTTACATCAGGTTTTCATGCTGAATTTTCACTTTAAAATCACAGATAAGAGCCAAGAAAGCTTGGGGGTCCTGACAACGATTTACGCTGAATTCAGAAGAAACCCCTATGTATTGCGCTAAATCAAGGAAGGCAATTACGCTAAATTTGGCTGCCTCGCTACGAATTACGTACTAGATAAGATGGTTTTCCCTACGAGTTACGGGAAATAAAAATAGGCTGCCTACGCCTTACGGAAAAGAGCATGCAGACCCTAAACCAAGAAAGCCAGGTGGAGTGGCCAGGCCATCTTGCAGACAGACAACTTAGAGGTACATTTGACACCGTCTGGGTGCAACTGAGCTGACAGTTGTCTAAGCCAGCGGATACCCCAGGTACAAACCCTGTCAGCAGTCCACAGAAATACATGGTATTATGATTTGTGGCCCGTCAGTCAAGACACCATCCAAGCATCTCGGCCTCAAAACGTGAACTGGCGACACCACAAATGAATCTTCGCCTGCTGAAAGTGCTGAGGCCATTTCAGAAAGCATCTCTATCCCAAAAGCAACGATCTCTAGACTGCGCAACTCCTTCTTACACCATACTATCAGACTATATAACAAATAATTGACTGATGCTTACGTGTTTTTTTTGTTTATGTACTGTTCATGTCCTGCCCACTGTATCTCGTTATTGCTTGCCTGCTTACTTGCTTAAGGCATGTTATTGTTATTGTTATTGGGTGGGCCGACTACTCACTCTTTGCAGCCAGGGGCTGAATTGCGAGGAGCTTACAATAGGCGGGGCTAAATCGCAAGGGTCTGGAGCGAGCTGCCATTCGGCGCCACTCAGGTGACCTCAATACAATTTGATGAATAAGGATTGATTGAGGCCATGACTCACCAGTCCTCCCGGTCTGGCCTTCCGCTGAGTCGAGGCCACCTGAGACTTCTTCTCCTCCTTCATCTCCTGCACCTTCTTCTTGGCTGTCTCAACCCTGAGGAAGACAACAGAATCATTTAGTACGAAACTTCATCTGTGTTGGTAGAATAAATTATAGAAAAATGCTAACACTTTACTTTCAACACAGAATTGAACTAAATTAGACTTACTCGGTCAACCTCCGTCGACCTTGTTCACAGAATGACCCTTCTATCTCCAGCAGTGACGTCCAGAGCACACCACTTTTGCTGGAGGGGGTCATAAGTATCAGAAAGTCGGGGGGCGACATAGACTTTCTAAAACTTTGTCATGGACTGCTAGAGATAGAAGGGTCATTCTGAGAACAAGGACAACGGAGATTTAAACAAAAATTTAGAGGGGTAAGTCCCTATAGTTTAATAAAGAACTTGGGCAGGAGAATTTCTCATGTCCAGAACACTGCAGAAGAAGGGTGATATGGGCAGTGACAGATAAAACATTGGCAGAACAACATTGCAGGTTGAATGTCCCTAACAAAAATAACAAGAAAGAATGTTTTAGGGTGGGTGGGTCCTCAACCATAGCATTTTCCTAGTCGGGAATTAGTACAACAACAAAAACTGCAGATAAGAAAACGTAACGATTGTATCCTCCTACATCTGCTTGGAAGGACTGTTCGATCACCTAACCACTGCATAGAAATGCAGGTGTGTTTGAAGACATCTGAATCTCCTAGATGACCCTCAAGCTTCCTTACCTGACTGTTTCTTCCGCCACAACTCTTAAGGAGGTGACATCACCTCCTTCTGAGACCTCAGGTTTCAGTATAACATTTACCTCAAGGAATGGACTACCTTAGCTGTATGACAAGCCACTGAGACACCTTCACCTGAGACTCGGGTGGGTGGTGGAAGGTTTACAGCTAAGTTAAAGTTAAAGTTGCCCAATACATCTGTAACAGATGTGTAGGGTGGTGCCCATCCCCATTTCTTTAGCCCTTGGGCCACACATTTTTACTAGCCACTATAGCAGGTGACTTTGCATGATCACCAAGCCTTGCGATGGATGGGGAGGAAGAGATCAAAGTAATCCCACGGGCTTAAAGACAGGACTTCTGAAGTACCTGTAGGCCTTTGATGTGATTCAGGTGTCCTTTGATGTGTCCAGTTGGTGTGTTAAACCTAAGGGTGGTTATACAGTCTTTACACTCAGATATAAATCAAGAAGGTGGTACACAGTCAGATATAGAAGCTGGCATATTATGCTGAGGGGCGATTATTCTGGCTATACAGATACAGAAGCTGGTGTGGTATGCTGAAGGTCGATTATACTGGCTATACAGATACAAAAGCTGGTGTGTTTTACATGCACTGAAGGGTGGTTATACCAGCTATACAGATACAGATAGAGAAGCCTGTGTGTTGCACCAAAGGACAGTTATACAAGCTATACAGATAGTGATACAGAAGCTGGTGTACGTGTGTTATGCCAAAAGACGGTTATACTAGCCAGACAGATAAAGATACAGAAGCCGCTGTGTTACACCAAAGTGCAGTTATACCAGTTAATACAGATACAGACAGAGAGTTTGTAGAGTGGGTCGAGAAAGAAGACCACCTGTGGAACTCAGCTGTGAGGTGTGAAAAAAGCGGTGATGGTGTTTTTGCTAAAAGGCATTTGGTTCTACCCATTCCTGGCATAGCCCACCCCAGAATAGACTGGGAAAACAGGGTCTATCAGCTTACCTATCTATTTACAGGCAGCCACTCCGCTAAAAAGGACAGTTCTGCTTGACAAAGTTGTGGCAAGTTATGCCTGCCGATGGCAGATAAGTTCATGTTTGTTTCTCCGTGCGACAAGCGTTGTGTGACACGACACAATTCCTGACATACTCCCCGGGCGACCCCACCCCCCTCCCGACCCCGTCAGACATCCACATGTTTGTTGCTTCTCCCCCATGCATTCTGCCCCGACACTCGTGGAGCCACAGAGCGTCTCTTAACAGGTCCCCTCGGCCATGACGCCCAGGTATGCCCGGAATCTCCCCGGACTAATCTGATCGGCCAAGACAAACGAGTCAAGTGCTCTGCCCTGATGCCTTCCTTCCGGCATTCTGCCGTCCTCCGACTCAAGGCAGCGAGGAAGGAGGGCCATATCTTACCGTCTTATAAGAAACTTAAGGAGGAATTCCTTTAAGAAGTCTAGCCATCAGCACGTAAGACGCAGGGTAAAGGGTTGATCAATTAATGTGACGTTAATCAGTCCACCCCCAACATGTTTGGGGAAGTGTCTCCAGCGGACTGTAAAATTAAAAGGCAGCGGAGTCTCTCCCCCTTCCTCTGGACACCAGTGCAGCAGATAGCAGGGTACAACAACAAACACACCTCTGCCTGCTTCCTCTAACCATAACTCAGGATGGACAGCCAGCATCTTGAAGGTGCCCCCCTCTCCTGGCCGGCATTCTTCCCTTCAGACTTTAAGGAGTGAAACTGTGTAGCGGTGTTTGGACTGCCGGGGTTTTGTAAACACTTTAACAGCTTTGCTTTCACTCCGCAAACATCGCCGCGGGCGTGAAGCAGGGAGGAGGATAAACGCTTCCCTTTCAAGTCTCCTCTCCGAGCGACGTGTGAGGAAGCGATTAGTCAGACGTCTCCGCCACTCTCGCTTTTATATCCATGGGAAAATGGTCCGCTCTCAAGGACACAGCAGTGAGAGGCCTGCGGACTTTCCTTCAATCCTCGCGCCAGTCATACATATATGCAGGAGCAGCCACCAGAATGGCAGTTTCCTGCATTTTGAGCAGTGCACTTTTCCCTTTGCATAAGACCACATCAAAGCTTTTAAGTTCAGTTTGAAGTACATGGACATTTCTATCAAAATTTGATTGTAAAACTGATCTGTTCCTACATTTTCAGTATCACAAAGTGAAAGTCAAATTCAAAAGAATATGATTCTTGTCTTGGTGGACATTGTACATATTTCATGCATCTGTCAAGTCTTTTTTTGTTGCGACCTGTACTTAATCAAATGTGTGTATATGCACAATATAGATATTCATTCATTCATTCATTCATTCAATATTCTAAAAGGTGTTTCTGAACACTATCAGGACTAGTTTCTTGCGTACTCAATACAAAGGTTATCCGAGCAACTGGACAAGTATTATACAAATGTGACCTTTCAAAACCTATCCTGCTGTTTAAGTAACTTTTGTTTTGAGAATCTTTGAAAATACCTGTATGTCTAACCTTCATCACTCAACAGATAGTGTCCAGTGTAGCTACTAAACACTTTTCAAGTTTTTGATTTATGCAACATGAAACCAGGAGTCAGAAAGTTTGATTTAAACTTAGCATGAGAAGGTTTGGGGGTAATCTTGGACAACCATGATCAGTCTGACTGATTGGGCTGTTAGGGGGCCTTGTTACCACTGACTGAGGTGGCCAGAATCAGGTTGTTAGGGGGCCTTGGTACCATTGACTCATGTGGTACAGAATCAGGTTCTTAGGGGGCCTTGCCAGGAGGAAATATCAGATTATCCGGTTCATGGACCACAACTTCAAAGTGGGGGAAGTCCTTGCATGGAAAATCACTGTGAAAGCATTGATAAGGGCGCAGCTTGATTCACAAATCAACATCTTTGGGAATATACAAGAAGAGCTAACTTAAAGTGTATTATCATATAGCCAGATGGAGTTGGCCAATCAGAGGCCCCCATTTCCCATGGGTTATCAGGCAGTAACCTCAAAAGTGGTCGGTTATTCTAACCCTTGTCCTGCTGGCTTTCTATACCAAAACTCGCCCCCACTGCTGGGGTTCCCAGACCCCTTTGAAACAAAGGGTACTAGTTTGATTTTGCTTATTTTTAGTTACTTTACCTTACACTAACCCCATAAAGGTATATATCATTGTAAAGCTTACAATGTGTACTTTCAAGAAATGTTGCATACATTTACAATTCTATCAGTCATAAGGGTTTACAGTGGCAATAAAACAATAAAACACACTTTTTCATTAAAAATTTGTATTCTACTTTCATATCATACATTTCCAGTGTCAATTTCTTGACTACAATCTATCTTAAGACTTGTGACAACATTTTCTTGCCCATGTGAGAAAAAGAATCATGCAGGTATTGCTACAGGTGAGTTAATGATTGGACATTGTCCTTGGTGCTGAACTGGCTTTTCTGTCTAACTACTATCCCTTCAGTGTTGAATAAACTTCATTCTGACACTGTCTGGCAAGTGAAATAAAAGCTTGTTGTACATTTGTACCATACATTCAAGCTTGCTGTCTCTACTTTGCTTGAGAGTCTAAGTTAAGTTATCTGCACCTAATATATTTATCATAAAGTCATAAAAAGCAATGAAAAATAGATTAGTCCACAATATGTCACAATCATCTCTACAGCACCATTAAAAAAACTTTTGACATCAGTACAAAGTTATTGAGGAGTCCTGGGGACATTACAGCGATACATGGGAGGTAAGAAAATAAACAGGTATTGCTACAGGTAAGTTAATGATTGAACATTGTCCTTGGTGCTGAATGGAGTATAATCACTATTCTTGTAGCATTGAATAAACTCGGTTGTGACACTGTCTGGCAAGTGGAATATAAGCTTGCTGTACATCAAATTAAAGCCTACAGTCACTATATTGCTCGAGAGTCTATGTTAAGTTGTTTCCACCTATTCTATTGATCATTAAGTCATAAAAAGCAATAAAAGGTAGATTTTGTCCATAATCTCTCATACTAAGCTCTACAGTACCAGTAAGATAACTTGTGACAAAAGTACCTGAGCAGTCCTGAGGACAAGACAACGATACAAACGAGGTAAGAAAATAGATTCCCACTTCTTGAGGGGCCTACGTCATCACTCCGACTTGGTCTGGGGCCCCGGCGGGGTCAGCACCCGGCCTCGCACAATTGCCCTCCTCCCCCCCGGCCCTGACTGCATCCCCGACCCGGTTCCTGGCCTCCACGGTCTTGTACACGGCCTCTCGCCCGACCACAGCCATGCCAGCCACGGTCACAGTCTGTTCCATCCGCCCCAAGATTTGCTGTAGCAATATAGGAGCCCCATGCATTCGGTAGCACGCCAAACTTGGATCAGATGTCGTCGTCTCAGCTCCTCCACCACTTTCATTGGATTCTCTGCCCAAATCAGGTAAAATGGGATCGGAATCCTTCCATAAAGTATTCGGTGTGAATCTCCGATACCATAAATTGCGAGATTTTTACGTTAAATACTGAAATTTTCCACCGAAAACAGCCAAAACAGCAAGACAAAACACTTCCGCGTTATAGCAGACGAAAATGACGCTCATGAATATTAATTAGCCTCGCATGGGCTTCTGGGATGACGTACTTCCGGTTGCGTAACAGGTTGTTGACCCCTGACCCCTGACCCATAACAGCTGATACCAAGTTGGATTCCCGCCACTACCGCACGCGAGTGCTACGTACGTATCCCAGACCTACCCCCCAAACTACAATAGTGTTGCACCGCAAATAGAACATGCATGTGCAACAACACAATTGTAGCGTGCCGCAGGACTAGGGCTAATAACCGACCACTTTTTGGACCGCACCATTATACAGGGGACAGTCATGAATTTTTTTTGTACTGTTGTTTGTGTGTAAACCATGCATAGCTGTCAAAAACATTATGATTGATTGGTTATGTTAATTAGGGCTCCACATGGGGAATATAGGGATACTTGAAAAGGAATTATGCTGATTTTACACATTTTCATTATGGCTTTCTAACGTGATTAAGCCGGTACCTTCCTAAATCACTTCATATGTACGTACTTTGTCGTGCCCAAGTGAAAAGGCTCTGCATGGGGGGTACCAGGACTCCACTTAATACATGTAGTTTGTATTGCAAATAAGCTACATGTTGATGCTAATATGCTATCTCACAAACAGATGATTAGTTAAAATTATTAGTTAAATGGTGATGATGAAATAGTTTAATGTTTGTATTATATATAGACACTATTGTACAATATATATATTGCAAATGTATTTTTATGTAATGTATTAAAGTGTTTATTTGTTATAAAGGAATTTGTGTGAAATAACTGTCAGTTGGATAGCCTATATGATAATAACGTTAATGCCCCGCCTTATCCTCGGTGGTATATGGTGAGATAAT